>NW_028324305.1:9329313-9484813 GCF_058129835.1 Hydra viridissima
TCCAATAGAACTTCATTTGCTTCTTGGCGTTGTTAACCATATTATTAAGCACTTGGTTCAAGTTTTGCCAAAAACAAAAGAATGGTTGACTTTAATACATATACCATTACAGCCGTACCATAGTGGTCACTTCAATGGCAATGATTGCATGAAGTTGCTGAAAAAAGTTGAACATACATTTGTTTCTCCAAGTTGTTAATTCTTGTTTGGGATGCTCACTCTCTCCACACTTCGAAAAAAAGATTCAAGAGTTTGAGAGCAATTATCTAAAGTTGACTGTTTCTGTTACACCAAAAGTTCATGCTGTCTTTTACAATGTTCCACAATTTCTAAAGCATCATAAAACCAGTCTTGGAATTTACATCAAGCAAGCAACAGATGCACTCCATTCAAATTTCAAGCGTCACTGGCACAGATTCAAAAGGATTATGTATCATCCAGATTATTCCAAACAGCTGTTGAATTGTGTTGTTGATTACAATAGCAAAAAGTTCTAAGAAGCACAAAAGGATACAATGAAGATATTTGTGGTAATTAAATTTAGAAATGTTGTGAATAATAGTTTTACAAATTCATTGTGTATTTTTTTATTGTTATTTATTTATTTATTTTTTTTAATAGAAATATAATAAAATATATATTAAAATTATTTGAGGTAATTTAGGCTTTACAATTCCAAAACAATGTATTTGAGTAAGTGAGAAAATTCGGTAATTTCGAAGGTAAAATATATATCCCTTAGATTTTAATCCAGGTTTTTAAAATTTATTGTTTTGAAGTCCCCAATATATATAGAATCAACCCTCAAAAGGGCAAGTTTGGGATATTTAGTCGGCAAAATAGTCAAAATCTTCAAACCGTGAATACCTTTATATGATCTTAAAAACGAACATCGAGGGGAGGGGGAGGGAGAAGGGAAGAAAGGATTTGATTGGTTAAGTTTGATGCCAACGTACTTACGTTACAACAATTTACCGTATAACTCTGGTTGTTATTGTCTTTTCATTTACTATTGAAAATTAAAGAGTGGATTCGAAAGGATGAAGGTAATAACGAAAAAAGTTTAATTTTTTAGTGATGTTGTTACTGTTATAATGTCACTTTATAAAATTCTTAATGCTGTAGTTTTTTTTATTAATAAAAATTACTTAATGACATTATTTTATTATATAATTTTCCTTATAGTTATATCTCTATATATATATATATCTCTATATATATATATATATATATATATATATATATATATATATATATATATATATATATATATATATATATATATATATGTATATATATATATATATATATATATACATATATATATATATATATGTATATATATATATATATATACATATATATATATAATGACATTATTTTATTATATAATTTTCCTTATAGTTATATCTCTATATATATATATATATATATATATATATATATATATATATATATATATATATATATATATATATATATATATATATATATATATATATATATATAACAGAAAATATACATATTAGTGATTAAAAAAATAAATATTTCATTAGGGAAAGAAAAAGATTTAGTCTGCAATTATGACATTTTAATTATCATATATATCTTTAAACTAAAATGTTTTATAAATCGTGAGAGTGGCCAATGGTAAAAAAAACGTTGTATATCAAGTCTGTTATCTATCATGGTGGAAAAATCTTAAATGGTCCAAGATGTCACAAGGTGTTTCAAGGTGTTTGTTAAACAATTAGCTCAGACTCAAAGTTGGTTAAAAGTAATCTCTTGGTAAGACCATTGAAATATCAATGAAAAAGGCAGTAGAGTTCATAAAGACTTTTGTTTATTGGAGTCAAATATATTAAAGCCATTAGCATTAAGAATGCTTCTACTCAAATCTGTAATCAAAAGAACACCAAGCATTACTTAACAGATAAAAGTTAATCAACTTTAATTCAATTTTGTTAGAGATATAAATTTCTTTTTTCAAGTTAACTTTAAGGGAATTTTAAGAAAATGTTGAAATCCTAAATTATTTACTTTGTAATGGATTCACTGTAATTATACCTGTTTGCTGTGAATTTATATCAAGTTACATAAAAGCTTTATTCACAAAATTCTGTTTAAGCTCAAGAAAGGTAACTTTTTTCATTAATGTTGTACTTTTATTTATGCTAAATTCAAAGTTAGTGTCAGGAATCATGTGACAGTTCTATGTGCAATAGTAAATGTGATTATGGTAGAAATGGAGTTAGTAATCTGTTTATTTATATCCATAATGTATATATCTCTGCTATTTAATTTACAATGTAGTAATGTTTTAGTTTTACATTTTTCAGGTGTGATTTAAACTGTTTTCTGGTGCTGGAATACCTTGAGAGCGTTTTCATAGTTATTGTGAAGCTAAATAGATATTTTTCAATTATATTTACTGTAAAATAAAATCAAAATGATGAAGTATGAGAAGCTGGAAAAGATAGGTGAAGGTGAGTGTTATGTTACTTAAAATAACTGGCTAGATTTAAATCTTAGGTTAGAAATGAAAGGGCAAACTAGTATTAAAATTTTTTTAGTAACACTTAACAAATTTAAAATCTGATGGTCATACACAATTGATTTATGAAAAGGTTATTTACTTGGTCTGATAATCTTGAAACTATTGGCTCTTTTTCAGCAGTAAAGGAAAACAGGTGATAATTTGTTAATTGCATTCAGCATTTTAGAAATATAAATATGCTAAAGTTTTGTATGCTTGATTTTTATTACTTAAGCTTAAGTTATTTTTTTTTTTAATACAATTAATGATAGATTAGTTAATATATAAATCATTTTACATGTTGCTTGTTTTTCAAGTTTTTGTGTTCATAGTAAAATCTTTCACTATATTATCTCTTTCACTATAATATTTCTATCTTTTCGTAACTTTCACTATAATATTTTTTTTATTTTATATATATATATATATATATATATATATATATATATATATATATATATATATATATATATATATATATATATGGGTCATTCCATATCAAATCACCTAATGGTCCCCAGGGTACCACCTCAAATTTGCTTCAAATTTTGACCACCCACAGTATTTATGAAAAAATACAAACCTCAAATTTCAGCTTGATTCACCTAACCGTTCAAAAGTTATAATTAAATCAATATAGACCGAAACCGGCGAAATTTAAGTATCTTGAGCTTATCGTAAATTTTTTTGATTTTTGACAGATTATAACTTTTTAAATAAAATAGATGATTACTTGAAATTTTCTATGGTAATAGTTTATCACCCAAATTATCTATTTTTGCAGGTGTTTTGGACTGGTTTTAAACAATTTTTGAGTTCTTGTACCTCAAAGTTGCTAATTAACTCAATATTAGACAAAGTTTTGGAAACTTTAATGCGCTACAGTTCAATACAAACAGACAAGCTGTGCCAATATTTTGTCACTTTTTTGTACTTAGAGTAACCACTTGCAGAAAAATTTAAAATTATGTGTTGAAATTTGTTTTAGCACTTGCAGCAGCCTGTTAAAATATCACTTTTTTCAAAAAATATGATAAATTACATTCACTTCGTAGGCATAGAAAGTTGCGTAGACAGTTAAAATAAATTATGAAACTTTTTACTGGCAAGGTTCCATATATATACAATCACCAAAAAAAATTTAAAGACCTATACTCTATCTTATGAAATGATTGTAGCCCTATGACTTAGGTGTATAATTTTGAATTTTTCCCTGAATAAATACAATCAGTTTTCCGTAAAATAACGTTATCAGTGTCTTAAATTGTTTGATATGATTTTTTAATATATATTTGTTTAATTTTATACATGTAATATAATTATAATGATATAATTTACTTCAAGAGTTTGTAGTAAAATCTAAATCTGCACAGTATTTTTTGGATTTTATTATTTTAATTTTTATTACTGCAAGAACCAAAAACTAAAAGATTTTGTGTATGCAGAAATAATTTTATGTATAAATAGTTTATTGGTTGCATTTTAGACAGTTTTAATCACATTTATACTTGAGAGTTCATTTTTACTGATTTTATTACTGGAAAAATATAACAAAGTTATAATTAACCCTCAATTTTAATATTTTTAAACTAGTTAAAAATGTCAGAGAAATGTTGTGTGGGAAGAGTTTTAAATGAACCTTGTGATAAAATGTCATATTGTAGAATAGTAGAAAGAATAGTACTAAAAGATACTGATATTGAAGTTTTAATTCAAAGGATAGGATACACTTTTGAACCAAATGAGGAGATATGTTTTCATCATGAAAAAGCCTATATTTCTAGATATGAAGCACTTCAAAAATACTGTTGTGATCCAAGTCCACAAGAAAAAAATTATCAAGGGATTGTGTAAAGTCAACATATCAATAGCAAATCAGCTTAGGATCAAACCTGGTCAAAAAGTTTGTACTAACTGTTTGAATGAATTCAAACTTGAAAAAACTACAGAAGTTAGTCAAGATGAAGCTGCTGAAGAAGATTTTAGTTGTTCAGACCTTGATAAGACAGTTCTTAATAAGAGTGTGTCTTTATTGGAAATATCTCCACTCAAAAATGTAAGTAGGCGCGACAAATTAGGATATGGAAGACAAAAGGTTAAAAAAATTGCAACAAGTATGACAAACCTAGTAGCGCCAGCATTGGATATAGACCCAAAAGATATAGAATCGGAAAAAGAGCTAAAATGTAATGATTTAGACAAACTGTTAGATGCAATAAAAAACAAAATGAAAAAAAGTTTGAAGGAAGAAAAAGTTCAACTACTAACACTAACTCCTGATAGTTGGTCAATTGAAAAAACTTGCAAAACATTTTCAGTTTCAGAACATCTTGCTAAGAAAGCTTGAAAGTTGAAAAATGAAAAAGGAATACTTGCTAAACCTGAGGCTAAAATAGGACAGCCATTGGAAGATATTGTTAAACAAAAAGTTATTGAAATTTATGAATCTGAAGAGTTTACAAGACAATGTCCAGGAAAAAAAGACTTTCTTTCAGTGCGTATAAATAATGCAAAAGTTCATAAACAAAAACGCTTAAGATTAGTTCGATTAAAAGAACTTTATCTTGAGTTTAAAAAGCTATACCCTGCACACAAAGTTGGATTCAGCAAGTTCTGCGAACTAAGGCCGAAGTGGTGCATCACAGTTGATAGTAGAGGAAGTCACTCAGTTTGCGTATGTTCTTATCATCAAAATGTTAAATTTATGTGCACTGCTTTACCTAAGGGCCATTTAACATATTACAAAAATTTGATGAAAGTATGTGTTTGTAATATAGATAGTCGAAGCTGCATGTTTCATCTATGTTCTAACTGCCCCGGTAAAGTAAATTTGAAGACTTACTTGGAAAATGTGTTTGAAAATAATGTTTTTGATTTTGACGATCAGATCACATACAAACAATAGGTGTCAACTGATCGAACTGCACTTGTCACAGTCCAAACAAGCATTATTGAGTTTATTGAAACTCTAAGTGAAACTTTGTATGACCTTTGTCATCACCACTTTATCAAAGAAGCACAATCCTCCTACTTATCAGAGGCAAAAAAAAACATTAGATCAACACACTTGTCTTATTCTTATGGATTTTGCAGAGAACTATAGTTTTCTTGTGCAAGATGCTGTACAAGGGTTTTACTGGCAAGCCGATCAAGCTACCTTTCATCCATTTGCTGTTTATTACAAAGATGAAAAAAATCAAATCAAATGCGAATGCTATTGTACAATATCTGACCATCTTCGCCATGACCAAACAACAGCTCATTGTTTTCTCACAAAGTTACTACCAATGATCAAAATCAAACTACCCACAATCAATAAAGTAAAATACTTCAGTGATGGTGCTGTATCACAGTATAAAAATTACAAATGTCTGTTAAACTTAATGTACCATCTTGAAGATCACAATATAAATGCTGAGCATCACTTCTTTGCTACCTCCCATGGCAAAAGTCCATGTGATGGAATAGGAGGAACTATAAAAAGAGAAGCAGCGAAAGCAAGTCTACGAGCAGCAAATGCAAACCAGATTCTTACAACAAATGAACTGTTTATATGGGCTGAAAAAAACATTAAAGGTGTTAACATATTTTACATTTCAAGTGATAATATCAATAACCATGAAATTTATTTTAACCTAAAGAAACGATATGAAGAGATGAGCACAATCCCAGGCACAAGAAGCTATCACAGTTTTGTACCAGGTGGAGACAAGTTATTTTTATGGAGAATTTCTAGCGATACTGTCTTTGATACCCATTTGCTGAATAATATTAACTTGGCAAAAAAAAATCCTTCAAACTTTCAACCTGGTAAATACATTGCATGTTTTTACGATGATGAATGGTACATAGGGCTTGTGCTTGAGATTTGTAATGAAAACCAAGATGTTAATGTAAAATTTATGCATAGAAACAAATTAAATTTAAAATGGACTAATGATGCACGATCAAGTCCGTGTTGGGTTCCATTTGACAAAGTAATATGTCAAATAAATGCTCCAGCCATTAAGGGTAGAAGTGCTCGTAACTACAAACTTGCTAATAATGATTATGACAGTACCATGAATATTGTAAATGAGAGATAAAGAAATTAGTGTACATGTGTTTCATGTGTATATACACTTCTACTTTCAGCATTTTTGATTTTTTTTTTTTTTTGAAACGTTATATAACTTGTGCTATTAGGTATCCTTTTAAACTTAAAAAGCATTGCTCTCAAAATGCTAAAATTATGTCATAAGATAGAATATAGGTCTTTAAATTTTTTTTGGTGATTGTATATATATGGAACCTCGCCAGTAAAAAGTTTCATAATTTATTTTAACTGTCTATGCAACTTTCTATGCCTACGAAGTGAATGTAATTTATCATATTTTTTGAAAAAAGTGATATTTTAACAGGCTGCTGCAAGTGCTAAAACAAATTTCAACACATAATTTTAAATTTTTCTGCAAGTGGTTACTCTAAGTACAAAAAAGTGACAAAATATTGGCACAGCTTGTCTGTTTGTATTGAACTGTAGCGCATTAAAGTTTCCAAAACTTTGTCTAATATTGAGTTAATTAGCAACTTTGAGGTACAAGAACTCAAAAATTGTTTAAAACCAGTCCAAAACACCTGCAAAAATAGATAATTTGGGTGATAAACTATTACCATAGAAAATTTCAAGTAATCATCTATTTTATTTAAAAAGTTATAATCTGTCAAAAATCAAAAAAATTTACGATAAGCTCAAGATACTTAAATTTCGCCGGTTTCGGTCTATATTGATTTAATTATAACTTTTGAACGGTTAGGTGAATCAAGCTGAAATTTGAGGTTTGTATTTTTTCATAAATACTGTGGGTGGTCAAAATTTGAAGCAAATTTGAGGTGGTACCCTGGGGACCATTAGGTGATTTGATATGGAATGACCCATATATATATATATATATATATATATATATATATATATATATATATATATATATATATATATATATATATATATACACACACACACACTGTATTGTGCAAAATGATTGCATCAAAATTAAAAACAAAAATCCAGGAAATTTTAAGTTTTCTTACTCTAATAAATTAAAAGTTCATGCACTAATATTTTATGTGTCCTCCTTGGGCTGCTATGACTTTCTGCACACAATTTAGCATGAAATCCACTAAATTTTTACAAATATTTTGGATTTTTATGTCTTCAATCCAAATCTGAAGGATAGTGGTGGTAAGCTTAGTTTTAGTTGTGCAGTCATGTTTTCGCAGTCTTTTTTTTACAATTGCCCAGAGATTCTGAATTGGATTACGATCAGGGGAGTGTTTAATATTATTTTTTACCATGCATTTCTTGACTTTTTTGGATGTATGGCATTTGGCTAAATCCTGCTGTAATATTCCGTTTCCATTTGGAAACACTTTTAACATCTCTGGAATTAAATATGTTTGCAGAACCTCAATGTAAGTGTCAGAGTTCATCATGCCAGTAACTGGGTAGAGTCTTCCTGTTCCAAAAGCAAAGAAACAACCCCAAAACATCTTCTTTTCTGGATGCTAGGCATATTGTTCAATGTGTCCGGGTAGTAAAGGCTAACCATCATAAAATGAACAAACTGTTACTGTTTGCCTTGCACTTCAAAATGTGATTCATCCGAAAATAAAACCTGCAATCAATAAAAAAATAAGTTAACTGTTATCAAGTCTCTTCAATTTATTACCTTTAATTTAAAAATAGTATGATTACATTAATATAATAAACAAAATAGCTGTAAATTTAATAAACACTTTTTGTCTTATTCTTCTCCATTGTTCTTTAGTCACTTAGTTGGTCACTCTCCATTGTTCTTTAGTCACTTAGTTGGTCACTTAGTTGGTCACTTGTCTTTTTTGGATTTTTGATACTCTCCAGCATCAGATATCGGTCATCTCTTTCTGAGGTCTTTCGTTTTTGACCACATTTTCCTTGTCTTAATGGTGATAAGCTGCCAGGTGATAATGTTGCAATATAATGCTTCTTAACCCGTCTAACTGTAAATTGGTTTACAGAACATAATGTGGCTATCTCCCGTTGAGATTTATCAGAATATTAAAGTAAAGTTAATATTTTAGGTCTTTTTCTTGGTATAGTGTCCATCTTTGTTTATTTACTTTTTTTAAATTCATTGATTCTTCTAATCACAGTTAAATTATAGAAAACACAGATTAAAACAAAAAGTAAAAAGAAAAAAATGTTTGATGTAATTAATTTGCACAATATTGTATATATATATATATATATATATATATATATATATATATATATATATATATATATATATATATATATATATATATATATATATATATATATATATATATATATATGCGCGCACACAATGGTATGGAAACAAATTATCACACTTAAATTAAGTTCATTAAATATATCAAAGTGCAAACTGATCTTTTTACAGCACTTTCTCTTTAAAATATACCAACTAGAGATGGGAAACGAACTGAACCTGAACCGAACAAACCGAACGAACCGAACTAGAACCTTATTTACGACAGAACCAAACCGAACCCAATCTTTAGTTGTTACCGAACCGAACCCGAACTTTAAAACTGTTGGGAACGAACCAGACTAAACCAACTGTCCTTACCCTAACCAAGCCAAATTCGTTTGAAAAAGTGAAAATTTTGCAATTCGCATATCACTACAATACATAACATAATACATAACAATACATAACCTAATGTGTAACATACCGCAAATTTAGAATTATTTTGTTCTATCTCTCATTTTAAGTGTTGGGAGAAAATGAGTTAGTAATTTTAGTAAGTAATAATTACTTTTATATTATTTAAAATATATTTTTTTTTTTAAATTTTTTTCTAAATAATTTGTTTAAATCAAAATTATTTAAAGCGTAAGTTTTATTTCTTTAAAAAATGAGCTTAAAATTTGACGGTAGGCTACTTTAGCTACCATTATCTGTGTTCAGAAAGTTACTGCATTAATGTTTTGTGCACTTTAACATTTTCGGTGCCAACTACGAGTAAACTCGTAGTAAGTTGGCGTCATTTATTTGCCAACTACGAGTATACTCGTAGTAAGTTGGTGTCATTTATTTGCCAACTACGAGAATACTCGTAGTAAGCTGGCGTCATGAGCTTGCCAACTATTAGTAAACTCGTAGTTATACTAACTTATTTCAAATAACATTTGTGCATGACTGACTTTGTCTGTTCTTTTTTTTTTTTTTCTTAGCTTCACATTTGATTTCAGAAAATATTACATTCAAGTTTTTATTTTAAAAATCCAGGGAACCTAACAAAAAATGCTGATAAAGACAGAAATAGCTTAAAACAGATAAAAATAAAACATTGATATTGATTTAATTTTATTTCATGAAAATTCAAGTGTAAACCTATTCTGTTGAATGATACATTCTGAAACATTCGCCAATACATAACGGAGGTCTATTTTTACAAACAGCACATTCATATCGTGTTTCTTTACGTTTTATTTTAGAGCAGACTCGACATGGTTTGGTTGGGAATTTTTTCTTTTTATTCGGTGGTATTGAAGACAAGTAGTGGTATTGAAGGCAAGTACTATTACTGGTGATTCTAGGCAGAATTTCATTCAAATGTTCACTCAGTAAATCTCTAAACTTAAGCAAGGAAATTGTGTTATCTACTCCATATTTGCTGTTTAGACAGTAAGCACTAAACAAAACCAAAGAGATGAAGTGCTACTTTTTTATAACTTCTAATTGTCTTTCTTAGGCAATCATAGTATGTTCCGCCCTATCTACTCCTGACATACATTGATTGTAATCTTTAATAATGTTGGGTTTCATTTTCTTCTCTCCTCTCCTGTTTGTCACTTCAATCATTTGCAACGAATGCAAGTTGCTAATCATTAGCACGTCTCTTTTGTCGTTCTATTTAGCAACCACTACACCCACTCTGCTTCTGCTTATAACGTCTCCCTGTTTCAGTTTTGCTTTTGTAGACTCTTTTGGATTTGACTTTGGGTCAGTTCTTAAAGTACCACAAATGTATGTTTATTGATTTATCTTCAAACCAGGATTTGCAGTAAATTGAATTTGTTTTACAATATTCGGCTCATCTTTCCATTGGTTTGAATTTCTAGATGGACCACCTGTTGTTTTAGCTCTTTTCGGCGGCATTAATAAAATCTTCTGCAGTGGCTGCTAGATGAATGTCTGTTAACTGATTGTCATCACTTTCTTAAGTGTTTTTATCTTCAGAATCTGATTTTGATGCAGTCAAGATCGAAGAGGTAGTAGTATAAGCAAAAAATGAATCCGAATCTTGAATATCATCATCTTCACTGTCCTCACAATCTTCCATTATCATATGTGCTGATCCAATTGTGGAATATCTGTGTTGAGCTAATTGGAGATAGATAAATTTATAAATTATCTATTTATAAAAAAAGAAGTTACTCATCTATAAAACACATTAATTAGTATACTGTGTAAAAAATTCGAAGTGCACACTAAAATGTCTTTTAATGTATTAAAAAACATCTTGTTGTGTATTTCAAGTTATTTTTCACATTTTTAGTAACATACAGTATAATGTATTTATCAAATATATTTTAGCTTCTAGTCTAAAAAACACAACAATTTAGTTTAAAGAAAACGAAATATAAATTACCTTTTTTACTCATGAAAACTGCCAATGTGCATGTGCATGTGTAAAAAAATTGAAACACTATTTATATTAATAATGCATCAAATAAGCCACATTACTACACCTTTTCAAGATGTAATTGAGAACTTGAAAGTTGTAATTAAGAAACGTAAGATATAATTGAGAAATACAACATGTAATTTAGAAGTCGCATATGTAATTAAGAAACACAACATGTAAATAAGAAATCGCAATATGTAATTGAGAAACCCAACATGTAAATAAGAAATCGTAATATGTAATTTGAAATATATATTATAAACTTTTCTCAATTACAACTTTCATCTTCTAAATTACATCTTTCGTTTCTTAATTACATCTTCCATGTTCTAAATTAAGGGTTAAATTCCCATCTCTAATACCAACCATTCTCTCCTCAAAAAACCTTTTCTAGATACTCACTTTTACAGAAACATTGCAATTAATGCTACTAAATTCTACATAACTTAATTCCAAACTGTAACTTTGTTTAGATAAAGGGCTGCTAATTGTTTGATTTCATGTTGGTAAATATAATAATGATTTATCATATTCTAAAGAAATAATGCCATAGAATTGGAGATTTCAACAGGATAATGTCCCAAAAAACGCATCCAAGTAACACCAAATTTGAACCCATTAGAATACTTATGGGATATGCTAGATTGTCAATTTCAAAAGCATAGATATTCAAATAAAGTTAAATTATTTGCGTCATTGAAAGAAGAATGGGATAAATTTCCACCTGATTGTGTTAATTGATTAATTTTATGAAGAGTTGTTGTGCTTAGGGTTAGGACTATTGTAATTGTAATGAAAACAATAACAGTAACAATAATTATTGTTATTGTATTATCTTAATTTAGAAACAATAACAATACTTGTGATTTACAACTATTGTAATTCTGTAATACAATAACAATAAATATTGTATTGCAATTAATCTTTATAAAACAATAACAATATCTGAAAAAAAAGTGTATTGTAATGACCCACTACATTAACAATAAATATTGTATTGTAATTCGTCTTTGTAATACAATAACAATATATTGTTACTGTAATAAAAAAAAATATTTTCTTGTCAAAATTTAATAAATGTTTTAATAGTCCAGTTGCCGACTATATACCCTTGTATCCTTGAAATAGGAACAACTAATATTTAATGATTGATTCTATTTTCCTGAAACATAATGGGAGGGGGAAGGGGTACCAGAATGGTAAATTGGGCAACTTTAAATAGTAAGGCTATCATCAGACAGGCAATATTTTGCGGCCATTTAGAGCTTAGAAATATATTATATTTTGTAGATCAACACCGCATTTGTCACTTTTTAATCAACATATAAAGCATAATATTTTAACCCTATTTACACAATTTTAATTGGTTAAAATAGATAACTTGGTTTTTTAATGATCATCATAATGTGCTATATATGACACACTCATGGTAATTTGTCACCACAACCATGCATAATTATAGGATCGGCATGTCCAAATTGCAAAAATAATTTTAACGTAAATTTCTTCTGATCAAAATATGTAAAAAATAAAGTTTGCAATATATTTCAAATCCGTAAATAAAAAATAGCAAAAATAATAGTAAATTCGTCAGAGATGAATATAAATATGTTAAAATATGTTAGCTTTTCTACTTTAATGTAAAGTAATACACTACAATAGTTATTGTAATTGTTTTCATCAAAACAATGCAATAGTTATTGTAATTTTTATTCATTAAAACAAAACAATACAATAGTTCTCAAATTTTATTGTATTGTTAGAAAAAAAACAATACAATACATATTGTAATTGTTTTTCATCACAGCAATACAATACCAAAATAAAATTTTATTATTGTTTCTGTAATATTACAATACAATATTATTGTATTGTGATGTGTAATTGTATTTAATTTTTACAATTACAATTACAATAGTCCTAACCCTAATTGTGTTGCTGTAATCACTTATAATGTTATGACTACAAAATATTAGCATAAAAAATTAAAGTCTATTAAAGAATGTGGACTAATAATTTTTCTTGTAATACAAAGTGGCCAGAAACTTTTGGACATGTAAATGTAAATACTGCAATAAAAAATACATTCACAAACATAAATATTATTCTCCTATTATGCTATTTTGTTTCCTATATCTCATAATGATTATGGATAATAACATTTTATTAATAGTTACATTTCATTAGTCTTTTTAAATAAATTAGAGTATGTAAATTTCACTGGCCGAAATCTTTTGCATGCCACTATATATATATATATATATATATATATATATATATATATATATATATATATATATATATATATATATATATATATATATATATATATATATATATATATAACCCTTTTCTAATTAATTGTAAATACTCTACATTTTTTATAACTAAATAACTTCAAGAGTTACATATGATTTTTCTAATTAATTAAAATAACATTGTATCTTCATAACTAAGTAACATAAATATATAAGATTTCTGAGTAATTATTATTGTGTTAAAATGGATTAAATCCTTTAAAATTATAACTGTCCCAAAGCCAACTTTTAAATTTAAATATATAAAAAAAATACATTGATAAACTACAATTGACATAGTTATAATATTTTTTGTTCATTTACAGAAAATTAGATAAATAGACAGAGAATACATGATTTATCTTTTACAGGAACATATGGCACTGTATTTAAAGCAAAGCATAAAGACACAATGGAAGTTGTGGCATTAAAAAGAGTGAGGCTGGATGAAGATGATGAAGTATAAATACATACTTTATATAGCTTTTATATAGTTGCAGTCATTAAAATATTTAGACACCAAATAATATAATGAATATATAAATGTACAATAGTTTAAATATATTTTTTTGATAACGATACTAATATAAAAATAACAGCCTTGTAATTACCTTTACCATTATATAAATTAAACTAATTATTTACTTGATTATTCCTCTACCTAGCTGTACAGCTGAGTAGTCATTCAGCCACTTGAAGTAGATCAGCAATAGGATTAGTGCACCTAAATCAAAAAGTCTAATGCACATTTAATATGACTTAAAATTATTTAACTTAAATGATGTAATATTTTCCTTTATTATTTTGATATCTTGCTTTATTTTATTGTTTTGTAACAACTCATTAATAAGTAGTATTGCTCCTGAGTTCCACAATATATATTTATTATAAAGTCAGATATATTTGGTATGACTGTTACTTTTATGTTTATTTTCCCTTTAAAGCTTAGAAAGCTTTATTTAGAAAGCTTTATTTAAAAATTTGTTCTCATAAGATTCATTCCAACAACTTGTTTTCTAAGTTGCTATTTACTTCTGGTATATGTATTATTTTTAAGTGTTGGTGTTTTTTTTTTTTTTTTTTTTCTAAAAGTCTCTTAAAAACGCTGCTAATTTTAAAAACTCCTAAGTTCAGACCAGATTATTTCTCTAATCTTTTAAAAAGGCAAAAGTCACACATTCAACCACTTAATGCATTATTCCATGTCTGATACGGAGTGGTTTGTCGGCAAATTTGGGACTTGCCCGTGTCTCACACGTTTGACCGTTTTACACGTTTGAATTACTAATTTTTTGTCCTTATCACAGTTTATGTTGAGTTTTAGATATAGCTGTACTTTAGTCTATTTTCGTTTCTGTCAGGTAGTAGATGTTTTTTGTGTTAAATTTGCAGTGTTAACAGTTCATATTACAGGCTGGTGCACAAAATATTTTTGAAATAAATTTTACAAATTTATCATCAGAAATAATTGGTAAGCTGATATAATATCAACAAATTTTTGGAGTTATATATTTTGTTGTGCCCTGTTTTATGATTTACCATACGAGATTTTTAAAATTGATCTCTTTTGAAAAATTTTTTTTGTGTCCTTACTATAATTCTGTGCTCATAATATGTTTTCGCTTTTAATTATGCATAAATATTAAATTTTCTAAAGTAAAAGTCCTTTAAAATATATATTTGATTTACTAAATTAAAAGTACTAAAAAAAATTATATTTTTTTAAATATGCTACTGTCACAAAAAATACGCTTATTGCGCTCCTAATAATGATTTTTTTAAAAATTATTTTACATGCAAAATCGAATTATGAAATGAAAACAATGGATTTTTTTTTTACATTAGTTTGAAATTATTGTGTGCATTAAGTGATTAAAACATAAGTTGTTCATTTTTCTCATGATGAAATTTACACTGAACATAGGTTGTAAAAACTACAGGGTATAATAGTGACGTATTTTTGGCTGAGGGACTAGTTTTTAACTAGATAACTGAGGTGTTCAGTTATGAATAACATTTTTGTAAAAAGCTTAAAATGGAAGTTAAATAGCTCAATAGCTCAAATTTTGGTTTACACTGGTTTTTTTACTAATCAATCAACAGAAGGAATTCTTGATTTTTAGTGCAAAAGAGCCAATGTACCACTTGTACCCTCAATCAGTTGAGGATGCTTGGTGTTGTTGATCAAATAAAGGAAAGTTTCCACCATGTAAAACAAGGGAAATAGTTAATACAGACATTTAAATCAGTCTCTTGAAAAAGCATTTTTTATCCTTACTTAAGAAGACATTCCCAGAATGAAAGGCATGTAAAAATATTAACTCAAGTGTCAGATAACTCTAATCATTCAACACAAGAGTTTGTCCCTTCCTCAAACTGGAAAAAATGGAGACCAAATTAAATCAAAAAGTAGAATATGCATTAATTTTTAACTTTTTCTTGTATAAAGATTGCCAAAGTATCAATTTTTCCCTAAAGTTTTGTAGGTAAGTTATACCAAAAAAGCCTTTGAAATTCTGCACACACTGGATTATATTTTAAATAATCCAAATTGGAGATTTACTTAAACAAGTCCTTTTATTATGATTTAGGGGATTCCGAGTTCTGCTTTAAGAGAAATTTGTCTACTTAAAGAACTGAAACATAAGAATATTGTGAGGTAAGAACCTATAATTAGTTATTTTTAATGTGATATTGCATAAGTTTTAAAAACATCTGATGAAAATTTCAAAAAAATTTAATGAATCAACCATTTAAGTTAAAAAAGAATTTTTTAAAATAATTTATAAGAAATTTTTACACATTTTTTTAATTTGAATAATTTAAAACCGATTAAGCTATAAACCCAACTGCAGAGTGGGAAGACAAAAAGGAGTCAAAATGTTTTGTAAGGTTTATCTCACTATATTGATCAAGCTAGGTACATCCTAGATCTTCTGTTGCATATATCAACAATGTAATGAATCAAAACAAGTTTGCATTAAAGATTCTAATAAAAAAATAACCATTTCTCTAAGTGGCCATCATAAAATCCAGGTCTTTATCTGACTGAACATTTTTAGAACCATTTAGATTGGCAATTTATAGGAAGAAAACCATGAAACAAAATTAATCTTTTCTCAAAGTAATTTTTTTACATACCTAAAACTAAAGTTATTCTTCCCAGAGCAAGTCATTTGTAATGTTTTAAAAAAAAAATGTAGTTATGAAAGTAGCTATTAAAGAATGATAGTCATGTTGTTTTAAGTTAAGAATGAACAGCCATCAACTCTTTTCAGCACACTTATGTAGGCCACAATTTCAATTAAAGACTGAAAATAACACAGCAGAGTTTCAAACTTATTGAAAATTTTCCCCCTAAAACTAGCGCTGGGTAAATTTTATTTCTTGATATACTAAAAGCTTGAATGCTTCCTGGACTTGTGGCTAAAATATCATTTTTGTATATATATATATATATATATATATATATATATATATATATATATATATATATATATATATATATATATTAGGGTGTTTCTTATTTTTGAAGATTCAATTTTTGCATGGGCCACCCTGCCATTTGGTTCATTATCATAAAAAAGTAATGCATTTTTTTTTTTTTTTAGAATGATTTTTAGGGGTCGCTACCGACCCTACAGTATTGGGCAAATGTACCCTAAAAATGCTTATGTTGCATATGATGTTATGCAACAAAAGTGGTTGGTGCTTAGCGTACAAACCTCTTTTAACTAGTGATTTTTTTACTTTTAGTGTGCAGAATTGTGTCTATAATGCTTAATTGTTCCTTTTGCAGGTTAAACTAGTGTAACTACTGTACAATGATGGCTTAATCAACCAGTGCAACGATAGCTACCAGAAAGGAAATGGAGATATGGCTTATTGGACAGATGTCCTCTTCTTTAGATTGTGCTATGCTTCCATCAAAAAGGGAAGTGTTGGCCCTTTTCTTCCATTACAAGCAGATTGCCAAGCAAAGCATTAGGGAAGCAGTACATTCCACAGCAAATGATGTTTTTGAAGTTTGGTCAAAGGCCCGAATACCAGTGCATTTAAAGAAGCACGTTGTCCCTAAAATTGAAAACATTTACAAGGAATGGGAAAAGTTGAAGAAAAATAAAGAGAATAAAGCTAAGCGTTCAAATTTTTTTGAAACAAAAGGAAGACCAATGGAATAAAGGGTTATAAGAACTATTCGATATTGCCCATGCCAACGCATTGGAAATGATCACCATTCAGGAGGATAAGAACTTCCTATTATGCCAAAGAGAGAAAATCCGGAGAGGCAGAATGAGTCCAGTGGATAAGAAATTGGCAAAGCTAGAAGGAGTATCAAGAAAAAGACAAAAAGAAATGAACCGAAAAAGGAACTGAGAGGAGATGGCAAGAAAATCTCGAGAAGAAACAGTTGTTCTTTCATCATCTTCTGAAGGTGAAGGTAACCCTAAAGAAGATAGCATAACTCAAGAAGATGCCTCACCTGGTAACCAAGATGACCCTGAGCCATCAACTTCAGGTACACTGGCTCCAAAGCATCCTAGACGTGGCAGGAAAAATATACTGAATGAGAAGTTGGCAGCTAATTTAGATGTGGCTAAATTGAGTGATCGTGGGGCGGCACTTGTGTTAACACCGGCATTACAACTTCTTGGTCATGATCCAAAAGAATACAATGTTAATCCAGCTTCCATTCGAAGGGAATGAATAAAACACCGCAAGAAGATAGCAGAAGGTTTAAGGAAGGAATTCAAACCAGAAATTCTTTTATGTATTCATTGGGATGGAAAATTACTCGCTAACATCACCGATAAAGAAACTGTTGACTGACTTCTAATTCTAGTATCTGGAGTAGGAGTGCAGTAGCTTCTTAGTGTCCCAAAACTACCATCAGGAACAGGTGAAAATGTGGCATCTGCAGTGCAAGACGTGTCAGTGGCATGGGGAATTAATGATCAAGTAAAGTGCATGTGCTTTGATACTACTGCAGCCAATACTGGGCCAAGAAATGGGGCTTGCATTCTTCTAGAGCAGAAGTTTGGGAAAGATATGTTGTGGTTGGCATGTCGTCACCACATTCTGGAAATTATTTTGGAAGCAGTAGTATTGCTGTGTCTCGGCCCTTCAAATGGACCTGACATACCACTCTTTAAAAGTTTTCAAAAAAGTTGGGTCTCATTTGATTCTACAAAGTACCAAACAGCACAGTCTGATAAGAACGCTTCAAATGCTCTTACTGATATCACTGATGAAAGAATCGTCTTTTGCAAAGATCAACTACAAATCTTTCAACCTTGTGACGACTACCAAGAACTTTTGGAGTTGTCTATTGTTTTTTTGGGAGGAGTACCTTTGAGGGGCATTTCATTTAGAGCTCCTGCCGGTCTACACCGTGCTCGCTGGATGGCGAAAACTATTTATGCGTTGAAGATTTAGATGTTTAGAGACCAATTCAGATTGACAAAAAGAGAGGAGAAGAGAATAAGGGATATTTGCCTTTTCACGGTTCGACTGTACATTACAGCCTGGTAAAGATCTCCTGAAGCAACCTCAGCTCCTAGACTTGATCTGCAGCTCTTGAAAGACTTGGATGCCTACAAGACCCAGCATCCTGAGATCTCGAAAATTGCTGTGAAGAAGTTACAAGGGCATCTCTGGTACCTATCAGAGGAACTTGTTGCTTTAGCTTTTTTTGATGATGAGGTTCGCCCTGAGACAAAGATCAAGATGGTCCAAGCATTGAACAATGTTTCAGATCAGATACATATGAAACGGGCTACTGTGGACTGCTCAGTTATCCAAGAAAAGAAACTGGAGGACTTTGTCACGTTTAATACACGAAGATTTTTCAGCATCACAGGACTTCCATCACACTTTCTTCAAAACAGTGTGAGCTAATGGGAACATAACGATGAGTTCAAGACTGTAAAGTCCACTGTTCGAAGTATGAAGGTTGTCAACTACATTGCAGAACGTGGCGTAGCACTAATGGACGAATATAATAGATTACATACAAATAACGAAGAGCAAAAGCAGTTCCTAATGTTGGTAGTTCAAAAATATAGACAGAAATATCCTGACAGAAAAAAGACAACTCTCATGAGCGATTAATCTTAGTACAGTAACTATTGTCTTAAATAAACCTACAATCAAATTAAAAAACCATGTTTATTGCTGTCTTTTAATAAATAAGTAGAAATGCAATGACAGAAAATGGATGTTTTTAATATATATATATATATATATATATATATATATATATATATATATATATATATATATATATATATATATAATATTACGCTTTCAATTATACTTCTTTCTGGTATTATTAGGAATATTATTATATTTTAATTTATAACTATAGCCTGCTTTATTTAATGCTTTTTCATAACACTTAATCGCTTTGCCGAATATTTTCTCACTGGATGAAAGTCTTGATAATTTGTGTTCCAATGAAATGGGTACTTGCTTAATGATATTTAGAGGATGGTTTGATTCCTTATGTATATAGTTTATTTAATTTCCTGCATTACTATAGGGTTGATAATTGGAATCGTTTAGGTTTAAAGTGATATCCAGGTAGTTATCAATTTTTAAGTTGCATTTAATGGTAATATTTAATCCAAATTCTTTAACATTTTTGCAATTGTTTTCTTAACTTTCTGATTCTGGGCCACTTAGATTTTTAAAAACTGCCAAACCATCATCTCTGTAAATGCCTCTATAAAATTTTGGTTATAAACAGATTATAGCTTATCTAACAGAAATAGACCTGCTAATTTGCAAACTTCAACTCCATCAAATGCACCCATTGCTACATCAAATAGACCACATCCTTTTTTCATCCATGTCTCATTTCTATGAAATAAAAGAGAATTTTTAGAGTGGTAGACTATTCTTTTTTCTTCAACTGTAATACAAATATGCTTCTCAGCAAAGGGCATCACTGTTTTCAGCAGTTCTTCACTAATTGATGGATAAAAATCATTATTATCGAAAACTGAAAATTTGTTTAGTTTTTTATCCTGAGTACTATTAAACCATTCTATTACATTCTGCGTGTTTTTCCATTGATTTATATTCAATGTGCTCCTTATATTATTTTTTATTCTGTCTAAAGTAGATTTGCTTATTTTTCCCAGTTCATTTTTTGCAGGATTTATTAAATGTACGCTAGGGTTATTTAAAAAATTCTCTTTCTTGTCTTTAAGTTACCACTTATACATTTTGATTTACTTTAATTGTTGTCAATATTATCATATATTTTGACAAACAAATTAAGAATAGAACACATGAACACAATTATTTCGATGATAATAATAAAGTTGACTTTGGTTCGTTTAACAAAATAAAGTAAAATGAATATTATTGCTATGCACACTAATACAGCGTAAATTGAAACATTTTTGACTTATCAATAACTAATGTTACCACCTCTTGATATTATTACAGCCTGACAGTACCATGGCATACTTTCAATTAGAGATCTAATAGTTTCTTAAGGGATATCTTCCCGCACTCAGATAAGACTTTGTTACAGCTCATCTAGACTGTTAGGTGGTGGATGTTGGCTTTTAACACCGCATCCCATTATGTCCCAAAGATGCTCTATTAGGTTCATATCTGGACTGTAACCTGGCCATTCTGAAATTTTAATGTTAACATTATTTAAGTATTCAGTAACAATATGTGCTGTATGTGGTCTAGCATTATCCTGTATAAGAAGGAATCCATCTCCAATGTATGGTACAAAAGGTACCACAAAAGGTTCTAAAATATCTGCTATGTATCATTGAGAAGTCAACATTAACAATAAAAAGCTCTGTGCGAGGTGTTAAAGATATTCGGCCCCATACCATCAATGAGCTGCCTCCATGTAAAGTAGTTTCTCAAATGTTACAAGGAAAATATCTTTCATTTTGTCTTCTGCACACTCTTGGGTGGTGATCAGAATTTTCAAAGCAAAATCTTGACTCATCTGTAAATAAGACCTGTCCCAAATCATTTATTTCCCAATTTGTATGCCTCCTTGCAAAAGCCAGTCTGTTTCTTCAGTGGTCTATAGGCAATCTGGGACCAGTAACTGCTAAGGTTGTAAATTTAAAGCACGAAGTGTTTTATGGTAATTTTATGATTTTATGGTAATTTTATGGTTTTAAGGTAATTTATAGCACGAAGTAAGTTATGGTGTCTTGACTAAAAGCAGTTCCATGAACCTCAGTAAGCTGTATTTGGAGAGTTCGTTCAGTAGTGAACCGTTCTCGCAGTGTTTGAAGCAATAAAAATTGGTCCTCCACAGCATTGGTAGCTCGTGGTCTGCCTTGACCAAGTTGTCAAGTGTGATCATTAGTCTCTAAAAACCTTTGTAGAACCCTACCGGCTGTTGTATGAAACACTCCTGATCTTCTACCAAGTTTGCAATTTGTTAATCCTTCATTTGACAAAGTAACAATTTCAATAAATCATGGCTTAAATTTTGTCTAGAACACTGCATTGTGAACAGATGTGTTGCTCAAATGACAGTTATCTTTTCTACTGTTTAAAAAATTTAAAACCAATGCATACTTTTCTTTTTGAAGTGAGGTTTACTTACAACAAAACATGCTACTTATGAAAAGCTGCTATAGTTTTGAAATTAAATAAGGGAAATGGAATAAAAACCTACAAAAGGCGTAACAATAAAGTTTATTATCATCTTTGTAATTGATAAATCCAGGAAGTACTTAAGATTTTTCAAAATAAGCCGAAATTTATAAGTGATGTTAATTTTGCAGTTAAGTATATATATATATATATATATATATATATATATATATATATATAGAGAGAGAGAGAGAGAGAGAGAGAGAGAGAGAGAGAGAGAGAGAGAGAGAGAGAGAGAGAGAGAGAGAGAGAGAGAGAGAGAGAGAGAGAGAGAGAGAGAGAGAGAGAGAGAGAGAGAGAGAGAGAGAGAGAGAGAGAGAGAGAGAGAGAGAGAGAGAGAGAGAGAGAGAGAGAGAGAGAGAGAGAAGAGAGAGAGAGAGGAGAGAGAGAGAGAGAGAGAGAGAGAGAGAGAGAGAGAGAGAGAGAGAGAGAGAGAGAGAGAGAGAGAGAGAGAGAGAGAGAGAGAGAGAGAGAGAGAGAGAGAGAGAGAGAGAGAGAGAGAGAGAGAGAGAGAGAGAGAGAGAGAGAGAGAGAGAGAGAGAGAGAGAGAGAGAGAGAGAGAGAGAGAGAGAGAGAGAGAGAGAGAGAAGAGAGAGAGAGAGAGAGAGAGAGAGAGAGAGAGAGAGAGAGAGAGAGAGAGAGAGAGAGAGAGAGAGAGAGAGAGAGAGAGAGAGAGAGAGAGAGAGAGAGAGAGAGAGAGAGAGAGAGAGAGAGAGAGAGAGAGAGAGAGGAGAGAGAGAGAGAGAGAGAGAGAGAGAGAGAGAGAGAGAGAGAGAGAGAGAGAGAGAGAGAGAGAGAGAGAGAGAGAGAGAGAGAGAGAGAGAGAGAGAGAGAGAGAGAGAGAGAGAGAGAGAGAGAGAGAGAGAGAGAGAGAGAGAGAGAGAGAGAGAGAGAGAGAGAGAGAGAGAGAGAGAGAGAGAGAGAGAGAGAGAGAGAGAGAGAGAGAGAGAGAGAGAGAGAGAGAGAGAGAGAGAGAGAGAGAGAGAGAGAGAGAGAGAGAGAGAGAGAGAGAGAGAGAGAGAGAGAGAGAGAGAGAGAGAGAGAGAGAGAGAGAGAGAGAGAGAGAGAGAGAGAGAGAGAGAGAGAGAGAGAGAGAGAGAGAGAGAGAGAGAGAGAGAGAGAGAGAGAGAGAGAGAGAGAGAGAGAGAGAGAGAGAGAGAGAGAGAGAGAGAGTTGAGTTACAGTGGATAAAAACTAACTCTGAAGCATTTTCAGTATTATCAGGCAAATAGGTTTTTTTTCAAGGGTTTGCAGCAGCCATTTTGTTTGATTGAACATAAATGTTTTAAATACAAGAAATTATTGCTTGAGATCTTGCTAGTAATATTTAATTAAAGCCTCCATGAAGTTAGATAAATCATTTTCAATAAATAATTTAAATAGTCTTTATCTTTTTATCTTACATATTCTTTAATAATAGCAATATATTATTGCATGATCTTAATTACTGATTATTTTTCAGGCTTTATGATGTCATTCATAATGACAAAAAGTTGACTATTGTATTTGAATATTGTGACCAGGTTAGTAGACTTTTCATTTCATGCTTGCTTCCCTCTTTCTTCCTTTCAAAAAAGGTTGCTTTATCCTTTAATTACCTTTTTACATTTATTTGTCCTGCTAAATGTTAGTTATGTTTACAAGGTTCTTTTTCTTATGCCCACTAGACATAATAGGATTTTTATAATGGTATTTTTCTTACATCCACAATAGAAATACACATATTATCAGCTACTTATAGACACAATAAAATTGTAATAAGAGCTTTTATTTGACAATATTAATTAGCAAAATGCTATTGTAAAAAAGTTTCTCATTTTTAAAATCAGATAGTATTCAAATAGTTCTAAAAAAATCAAAATCTATTGTATCGTGTATTGTAAGTTATATACTAAATCTAATTTGAAGATGCTTGATTTTTTAAAGGTTTCTTTTTACATAAGTTGAATAAATCAAAAGAATGATCCTAATCAAGTTAACATCTTAAATTTTTCTTTTCTTATCATCTTTATATCTAAAAATAGGCAAATACTTTTTAGGACTTAAAGAAATATTTTGACAGCTGTCAAGGGGAGATTGAACCAGATGTTGTAAAGGTGTTTTTATATTCTTTTTCTGATATTTAAAAAAAAAACTGTACAACTTTACTGTGAATTAAATTTTTGGTTTAGGTTACCTATATAAAAGTTATTTTTAGTCATTCATGTATCAGCTGTTAAAAGGTTTATCATTTTGTCATGAAAAACATATTTTGCACAGAGATCTTAAGCCACAAAATCTTCTTATCAATAAAGTGAGTTATTTTGCTTAAATCTTAACCTATACATCAATTCCATAAATATTTCCATGCAATTATTTGGTAATAGTTGCAATATTTTATCTGTTATGTAGTATTTATGTTATGTAGATTTTGTATTTAAAGTATTTTGAATGTTTTAATGGTTCCATACTATTTCTCAGAACGGTGAATTAAAATTAGCAGACTTTGGATTAGCCCGAGCTTTTGGAATTCCAGTTCGATGTTTTTCTGCTGAAGTAAGTATGATATTTGTTTTCTTAAAAGATTATCGTGTATCAGAGTATGAACTTCTTGAAATTTTAAAAAGTTTAGAAAGTAATTAAGAAGTTGTTAATCTATTAATGATAAGCTAAAATATTATTGTTCAATTAAAATAATAAAAGTTTAAAACAGTTTTGTTTAAAAAATAAAGTTGTAAAACTTTAAACAAAGATAATAGTTTTATCTCCTGTTACTAAAATAATAAAAAATAACAATTCACCTGTAAATAACAGGCTCCACTTCATTGTCTTTACTCTGCCTTAGTTACAAACGATAAACAAAAATGTTTAAAAGTGCAATTAGACAATTATCTTGATCATCATCCTTTACAAATACTTTGTATTTATAGTTTTTACTATAATCATTTTCCCTCAATCTTCTGATTATATTCTAGTATAAGAAGCATTTATTTTAGTGAAATCTTATAATTTTCATGCTTCAACATTAGCAAAATCACTGATTATTTTAGAATTGTCAAAAATAAATACTCTCTTGTAATTAATGTTAGTGGATTTAATGATTCCTTTTAGAACACTAAACTTTGATTTCTCACCTTCTGCGCTACACTCACAGGAAAGGTTAAGAAATTTAGAGGCAGAATCATTTTAATGGGAAATATATTTTTTTTAATCAAATGTTATTAATTTTTTTAAGTAATTCTGCTTGTATGATGTTTAGTTTAAAATTGTATTTATAAACATCCTTTAAGATTATTAGTTCTTCTACAATTTAGTCACTTTTATTTTTACATTGCTCAAGCATTATATTTGCCTTTGAGGCAATGTTCTCTAAGTCTATTTCATAAAATTCCTACAAAACTCTAAAAATATTGCAAATAGAAGAAATTATTTCAATAACAACTAATCAACACATAAATTCATCCATTGATAAATTAATCATTTTGTTTAAAGTGTTAAATGAAAATATTCTGCAGGTTATTGTGTTTTTCAATCAATAATTTATTTTAAATTCTGCAGTGGTTTGGTTTTCTGTTGCAATTTTTTTTCATTAAGAATGGACCTTCATGTTTTCTTAAGTTGCTCTATATCTTTTATTAGTTTCTCAATATTATTGATTTTTACTTCATGAGGTTCAAAAAATTAGATTCATTTGATGTAATGACTCTAGATTTTCAACCAATCCTTAGGCATAAGAAGATATTCTAATTTTGACAAATATTTTTGAAGAGCAGGAATCTGTGTTTGTACATCAACAGGAAGTCTTCCTAAATCAATTTCATTCAAAGCAAATTGCAAATACTTTAAATTTTGATCTACTGGTTTCATAGCTACTAACCATCCTGTTTTTATAAATCTAAGGAATAGCATACTGAATGTTTTTTAAAACCAACCATCTTTTTCAAGTTCCTCTATAAAATTTTTAAAATATTTATTCCAGACACTAGTCTGCCAATAATATCCCTGGATATTAATAAAGTATTATTAGCCTGACATTATACAATCTAGTTTTTTTGGGGTCATCAATTGCCAATTATTTTTTTAACTTTAGAAAGATTTTTTTCAGATTTAACATTAATTTAGTTGATAATTATAACTTAATGGTCTTACTTTTAATGCCAGATAAAAACCTTACATAAAGCATTTGAATGCTTTTTGTTGAAACAACTTAAAGAAAATAAAACTAAATGTCAAAAATATTCATGTTATATTTTATGTTGAAATACCACAAAGTGTACAAGACAACCAAGTAAAATTGGCCCATCTGATCACACTACTTTTTCAATCCCTTATCAAGAAAGTGAAATAAAACCAGAGCTAATTAGAATATTAAAAGCATTTGATCGTTAAATTCAGAGTGATGAATTTCGTTTTAAAACTTGTCACTAACACATTTAAAAATTTTTTTTTTTGCATAATTACATTAAGTAATGATAGTATTAATTAAAAATATCAACAAACAAGTCAAAATGTTTCTCTTAATTAAAATGATCATGGAAATCGTTAAAAAAACGAAAAAAAATTCTGTACAGCTATCTACAAAATCCTTCTGCATTGTTACTTTCAATCGCTAAAGCATCTGAATTGAGCAAAACTACTGTTTATATGGTCATAAAATGATACAAGAGCTCTCTATCTATTGAATCTGAAAGAAAGAGAGGCTTTAAGGATATAAAAGCACCAATTAGTATTTAACAATCATTCACGCAAAATCCTGGCTTATCAAACAGAGAACGAACCAAAGGTGTAAAGTTTCAGAGTATTTCATCAGGAAAGTTAATAAATTTTACAATTTCAAGTCTTATCAAGCCATTAAATATGCAAACTGATCAGATAAGCAATCACTGACTGCTTAAATTTGAGCTCAAAAACTTTATGATGAAGTGCTTACAAAATTTAATAACTGCATAATTGTGGATGACAAAATGTACATCAAATGTGACTTCAAACAGCTCCCAGGTCCAAAATTGTACACTTCAATTGTTCAATTGTCAGCAACAAGTTCAAGTATAAATCATTGGATAAGTTTGGTAAAAAAATTCTTTTGTGGCAAGCAATATACAGCTGCGGTTTTAGATCTCGAGCTTTTATCACATTGTCAACTTTAAACTCTGATGTTTACATCAAGGAATGTTTGCAAGCTAGACTTTTGCCATTTTATCATGTCCCCTGTTGGTTCTGTGGCAAAACGATAAGTACAGCTAAAGATTTGATTTGAGATTGGACATTAGCAGGAAAAAAAATTGCCAATGACACTGTGCAGAAGTTGATGTCGTCGATTAGCGTAAATGTTCGCTTATTCAAAATAATAAAAAATTTTAAAATAAAAAGCATTTTTATAACCTTCAAGTTCCTTAGATTAACATAAATATTGAAGCTTTTGCATAAGTTTAATTTTTCTTTTTTTTTTTTTTAATTCTTCATCATTCCATATTTAATGATCGCATGCTTTACAACACTTTGCTCTGCAACAAAACATATTTGCCAAAGAGATTTGTATTGGGTTCTGAATTTTTTTGTTTTAAAAAATGTAAAATTTAGATCTATTTTTAATTCTGTATCCTTTAATAGTAATTATTATTATTAATAATAATAATAATAATAATAATAATAATAATAATAATAATAATAATAATAATAATAATAATAATAATAATAATAATAATAATAATAATAATAATAATAATAATAATAATAATAATAACAACAACAATAATAACAATAATAATAATAATGATAATAATGATAATAATGATAATAATGATAATAATGATAATAATGATAATAATGATAATAATGATAATAATGATAATGATTATGATAATGATAATGATAATGATAATGATAATGATAATGATAATGATAATGATAATGATAATGATAATGATAATGATAATAATAATAATAATAATAATAATAATAATAATAATAATAATAATAATAATAATAATAATAATAATAATAATAATAATAATAATAATAATAATAGTAATTATAATAATAATAATGATAATAATGATAATAATAATAATAATAATAATAATAATAATAATAATAATAATAATAATAATAATAATAATAATAATAATAATCATAGTAATAATAAAATTCTAAAAAATAAAAAAGTTGTTTAGTTTTTATTGTTTGATGATTGGTTTTCAATTGATGAGTCAACTTTAGTTTAAAGTATAATGCTAATATTTTCTTGAAATGTTTTCTAAGTATTATTAAAGTTAATAAATTACAGAAAGTAAAATAAAAAGCATATCTTTTTCTAAACAATCATACTTTTTGTTGTGTAAACTTACAACGATGTATTATTTTTCATGTATACTTAAAAAATGCATTATTTATTGTGTAAACTTTCTAAATTGTGCATGCTACAAAAACTGATAAAGTAATAAATGGACTTTCTGATTTTATTAGAAATGTTTTTTTATATATTGTGCTTACTAAACCAAAATTAATTTTAGGTAGTCACTTTATGGTATCGACCACCTGATGTTCTTATGGGAGCAAAACTCTATACTACCTCAATTGATATTTGGTCAGCAGGTTGTATATTTGCAGGTGAATTTTTTATCCTTGGTTACAATTTTTTTAAAGTTTGTTACACAATTATGGTGCAAAACCATTTTTCTGGCTTCTTTTTCTCTACATAAAAGATGTCATGAGTTTTAAGTGTTATCAATTCTTAAATTGTCATTAGTACTTGATAATAAATGTGTTTTTGTTTTATTCTATGTGTAAATATATTTTTTTATAAATCATCACTGTCACATTGAAATAAAAATCTAGATTGTTCAGATTTCACAAGTTTATAGAACAACAATTTTCAAAAGAGTAAAAAAAAAAATGGGTCTACATTTATCACAATTCTCTTGTTAAACATTTACATTTGTTGCAGAAGTGCAAATTTGAAATAAATCACAAGTTTTTTTTAAGCAATTCTTTCAAATTTTTTGGATATCTATAAAAGAGAAATCTGCCCAAATAAATTTTGTATCATTTTGTAAATATTTTATTAAACACTAATCTATATTGTTATGTAACTATTTTATTAAACACTGATCTATATTGTTATGTAGTTTCTGCTCCTTATCTTTAATAACTCAAATCATGCTAGCAGTTCTTTAAAGATGCCTACTGTTTAGATGAGTTATGCAGCACAACTTTCTCTCTTTGTACTCTGGATGATTATTGTTTCACTTATACCTTGCCCAATGTTGATAAAAAATCTTGATGAGCGGTTTCGATAGTTTGTTCACTATAGGGCCCCAGGGGGATCCTTTGTGGCTGATGAAGTCCTTGATGTTGTAGAAGACTGTAAGTTTTAGGTGTTACGCTTGCACCAGTTATCATTAAGTAACAACTTTTGAAATTTTCAGTTCTTTCAGCAAAGTCCAGCTGTAGGATAAATCCAAAGCAAGCTTTGACAACTAAATTGAAACTTTTAAATGTTTCAATTATGTGAAATATATTAGGAACCAAGTTTGTATCAGCAAGTTGCTGCAGCACATCCACGTTTTTAAGAAACTTTCTGCATTTGTTTCAGTCGAACTGGCCCCCATGATATGGGTTAAGTTGAATGCAGAGGGCAGCTGGCCACTTAACAGCTTCTATCCAAGTAGTTTTAAGGATCTTGAAAAGATGATTGACAATTCCTAGAGGAGATGCAATTCCATCGGTGGGATGATTTCCAAAATCAGAATATATTCAGGCACGCTGATTGGTTTTTGAATGACATTGCCGAACATCTTTGCATTAGCAACTGCCCTGCCAGGTTGCTGAAAAAATTCGAGACTAGATTTGATTAAGCCCAGTGTTTGAAAATTTCCAGATTCAACAAGACACTTGGATTTGACGTCACACGATGTGCAGGGGTGCATATTTGATTTAGCTTGAAGACCACAAATTAAATTTGCAACTTTCATATCAGAAGCCTAAATTAGTTTAAGTCCATTTTCATTAATTAGTGACCAGATTTGTTCAATATTGGAGTGAGTTTCTGGCAAGTCTTCTGATACTGCAACAAGAATTTTTCTCTTGACTCAAGTGTCTTTACCAGTCCTTTGAGTAAGAGACTTTTTGTGGCTGTGAGCTGGTTTCATACCTGAACGTAGTATTGACAATTCTTAGACAAAACTTGAGAAAACCTTTGCAACCATCAGTTCTGAGCTTAACAAAATAGCCACCAGAAATTTTCTGAGATTGAATAACATGATTCACAAGACTTGAAAAATCATTGCAGTGAGCAACAACCCGAACTGTATCAGAATCTCCTTTTCTGTCGGTGATTTTTAAGTCACTGCAGGTAAAGAAATCACTTAAGTGTTGATCTGCTCTTAGGAAATTGTAAAAATTTGGCTCTACCATCTTGTTGCTTGATGTTTGGTTTATAGTTTTGACCAGTTTTTTTAATCCGTTGTTTGATAGGCAGGTATTTAATTGTACATTTACTAGAGCTGGAGTGGTCAATTTTGGAGCGCTTGATGGTGACAGGGCACTATTTTGACTTGAAACCAAAATATGCATATTTTATGTTTGTAATAAATTTTGTTTAGAAAGTTTATTAAAGCTTTTAAATTATTCGTTTTTAAAGAGATTAGAAACTTGTCAAAAATATATTTCCTAAAAATCTATCTAGTCTTATTTCTTAATAGTCAAGACTTTCTTCCAATATATGCATGTAAAAATTATTTAAGTATAAATATTTACCAGGGGTTGTTAAAAGTGGAGGCCCACCGGATGCTTTAGCAAGTTAAATAGTTCCTTCCGGGGATAATTCTCTATCAGAAATAACTCGAGATGCAATTTGTTTGGCTGCTTTGGAATTATTTGCTGCTAAAGATTGAAGGTCTACCCTGTACTTTATTTGAGAGCGTTGGTGTGGCAAAGCTTTTCCTAAAGGGCTAAGACATGTGCTGCAGCGCACACTTGGTTCTTTCTCAACGGTGGTTTGCTCTTCAAGAGGATGTTTTTCTTGAAGCTTTGAACGACCAATTTGGGAGATTAGGCAATGACACATCCTGCCTCTTGTTTCAAGTCTCACTTGTATTGACTTGAAATCAAGCAAAAGGGGGAGTGCAACTTCTTACCCCTCTTGATTCCTGCGCAAAATAGTTTTGCACGATTCGCAGAGTCTTTGTAGTACCTGAGAATCACTGATATTGATCTTGGTTTTGTACAGTTGGGATATTCGATTTGCTTGGAAAACAGTAAGCTGTCTTAAACGTTTTTTCAGACAGAGCAAGCACACAATTAACATACTTATAATTATTTAAATTTGTTACTTGTTAATACTTGTTAACAATTGTTAATGACATATGTTAACAATTACAATTTTTAACATACTTATAACTATTTTAGTCAATGATACTTGTCAAACTAAATGACAATTTAGAAGCAATCTTATTTGATGAGACAGTCCTACAAACGATTTTTACTGCTCTTCAAAGGACTATTCTGTCCTTCATAACATTTCTCTCTTCAAAAATTATCACTCTTTTAGAAAACTTTTGATAGAGATTTCCTCTTTTTGTGTCTCTGCAATTATTTTTATAAAATTTTTACAAATTTTTTTTCAAATCAACCCAAATCTGTAAAGATTGATTTTCCTTAAACTGGCCCTCTGAATTTTTTATCGGTCAGTTATCTTAGTTATCTTAATTTTTTTAACTTAACTATCTTAGTCAGTATAACAAATACTTGATTTTCTCACAGTTTTTCTGTTTTAACAGAAATAAATATTTTTTATTTTCAATGTAGGTATTATCCTTAGAAAAGCTTTTCAATCATTTTTTAGCATTTTTATGCTTTTTGGCAGTAGTTCATTAAGAAATACCAAGATTTTTAGGATGCATAAGGAAATGCCGAGATTTTTACGCTATGCATAAGCCAAGTCAAACCACGCTTTAAGTAGCAAACAAATATTTTGGTTTATAAAATGAAAACGGTACATGTAGCAATTAAGCAATTATAATAAAAATTGTTTGAATTACATAGTAGAACACTCATGTAACCATAGATTTGTAAATAGTGACCGAATATCACATGAATCAGTAATGTTTTGAGGTATAAGTAGCAAAAAAGTAACAAAATTTAAACTAAAACTGCCATAAATCCGTAACCAATCCGACTGAAATTTTATCCAAAGTTTGATGTGGCTTTAAGCAACATTTGCACCAAATTTTATCAAATTATATAAAATGGTTCTCATTCTACAGGTGTTTTTATTGGCACACTATGAAGTCAAAATTTCATTCGGTTTGAACATTCAAATGAAGTTAATTTCCGTGGACATTGCTATCACCCAATATAAGTGGCATTCTTGGGTCAGTTAGGTTGGCATTATCGTGATCCATGCTAACTGTGTTTAATTAATTTTCCTGAAAATTTGAGTAGTTTGAGAGATGAATAAGGCAAAGGATTTGACCAGGACCTCAAAGTAACAGATGAACATCATCGAGGATTTGGAATATCAAAATAATGTCAGACTACTGTTGGAATTTAAAGTGCCAAAAAAGCTGAATCCCAACACTCAATAATGTTGCAAAAGTGAAAGTGTTTTCCATAAATTTTTACTTTTAATATGCTTTTTTTTTTCACCTTGGGCTTGATTTTTCTTTCCTATATACCCGTTTATCCTAAAGAAAAAAAATTTTAGACGTTTTTGAGTTTTTTTTCTCATATGTTGATTAGAGTGCTTTGGTTGTAATGCTTTTATCACCAAAAAAAGGTTTCTATATAATGAAAGCTAGAACTAATGGTAAATTATAATGTAACATTTTCAAATCTTCAAGAAACAGTTCTTAATATTCTTGATACCAAGACAAAAAAATACTGTTCAAGATAAAACTAGATATAGGATTGACATTGTCTGAAAAGCACTGCACCTCAAGTCAGAAATTTGATTATATTACTTTTCTTTTTCGTTTGATTGTACTTCCCTGTGGTTGTTCTAGAGCTAATACATGTGAAAAATCCCAACTTCATGGAAGGGATGTATTAATTTGACTAAAAACCAATGCGGGTCTTTGCCTGTTTTCTTGTTGATTCATGTTAACTTTTCAAATTGCATAGCCTTGTGCCGGCAATGTTTCATTCAAATTGCTGCCCTATTAACTGTTGATGGTAAGGTAGTAGCTTACCTTGGTTGTAACAGATGACGGAGAATTAAGGTTCAATTCTGGAGAAGGAATCTTAGAAATGGCTACGAAATCCTGATCCTGATTCGGGGAGGTTGTGACAAAAAATAATGGTATGGGGTCTTTATAGGTCTTGCAATCTAAAGGAGAGCAATTTAAAATCCTTTAACAAGGATAAATAGGAGGGCAAGTCTGGTGCCATCAGCCACGGTAGTTCCAGCTCCAATAGCATATACTAAAGTTGTTGCAGTTAAAAAGCTCGTAGTTGTATTTTGGAGCAGGCCAGTCGGTCACTGCAAGATGAGCTACTGGCAGGTCTGTTCTTCTTTGCAAAGACTGCAGGTGTACTTTGCTGTGTGTCTGTCAGATTTGCAACGTTTACTTTTAAAAAATTAGTGTTCAAAGCAGGCTTTTGCTTGAATAAATGAGGATGGAATGATGGAATATGAGTTTGGTTTTATTTTGATAGATTCTAGGACTGAGGTAATGATTAAAAGGGACAATTGGGGGCATCCGTATTTTGTTGTCAGAAGTTAAATTCTTAGATTTACGAAAGACAACTGTGAAAGCCCTTGCCAAGAGTGTTTTCATCAATTAAGATTGAAAGTTAGAGAATCGAAGCTGATCAGAAACTGTCCTAGTTCTAACCATAAATGATGTCAGCTAGGGATCAGCGGGCGTTTTTGTACGAGCCCGTTGGCATCTTACGGGAAACAAAAGTTTTTGGATTCTGGGAAGTATGGTTGAAAAGCTGAGTAAAAATTTTTTTTTTGTTGATTTTATAGAAATTGCAAATGCAGGTCGTCCCTTATTTCCAGGAAGTGATGTGGATGATCAACTTAAGAGAATATTTAGGTAATATTTGTAGATTATCATTACTATGAAATGAGTATTTAAAAGAGGATGGTGCTGTGTAATAATATACAGTACCACTTTATTATTAACTTATTGATTTTTATAGGAACTTTTATATAGCATACACAGTGTATCCCAAAAATAACCGAACTTCATATTTAAATCATATAACATGCAACGCCATCCATTGATAATTTGCAGCATGAAAAAGATGTATTCATCCTCTTTCAAATGCACCTACATTCATGTAAATCGGATGACAGATGTGAAAGCTACAGCCATTTCAATAAAAAAAAACGCATCCTAATGTTACAAAACGAAAATGGAACAAAAAGCATATATAAATTTTTGTGTTAAACTTGAAAAAAAATTCGCTGAGACATACGAATTGATGAAAAAAGTTTATGGTGATGATTGTATGAGTCGTACTCAAGTTTATACGTGGTTTACACGATTTAAAAATGGTTGTGAGGATTTAAATGACAATCTGAGGCCAGGTCGTCTAGAAGCTAGTAATCGTGCTGAATTGGTGGAAAAAGTCCGTGAAATCATTGGTATCGATGCAAATTTTACTACGAGAATGTTGGCTGAGGAATTAAATACAAGTAAAAACACTATTTGGAGAATTTTAACTCAAGATTTGGGTAAAAGAAAGGTATGTGCGCATTTTGTTCCACATGAATTAAATGAAGACCAAAAAATCGCTCGTGTGGAGCATTGCAAAGACATTGTTGAAACTGTTGAAAACGATCCAGACTTTCTTGATTTGATCATAACTGGTGATGAGTCATGGTGCTTTAAATATGACCCTGAAACTAAGCGTCAATCTGCTGAATGGAAGTCCAAAGGCGAGCCAAAACCAAAAAAATTGCATTTCCAGAAGTCTTGAATCAAGACAATGTTGATTACTTTTTATGATTCGAAGGGTATTGTCCACAAGGAATTTGCTCCAGAAGGTCAAACTGTTAATGGAGAATACTATTTAGGCGTTTTAGATCGTTTGTGGAAAAGAATTTGTTGTGTTAGACCTGAATATCCAGCAGGAAAACAACTGTTTTTATTGCACGACAATGCACCGCCTCACAAGACCAAAAAAGTGAATGAATTTTTGATAAAAAAACGGATTTCTCTCATCACCCACCCTCCATATTCGCCTGATCTATCACCATGTGACTATTAAAACCAAGATGAAAGGAGCATTTTATGATGATATCCCAGCCATTTAAGCAGCTGTAACCGAGATGCTGAAGAACATTCCTATAAATGACATAAAAAAATCTAAGCATGCGCTGGTTGATCGTGCCAAACGTTGTATTGAGTCTGATGGAACCTATTTTGAATAAATAATAACTTTCAATGATGATATAATGTGTGTTTTATTTTATATCCAAAAAGTTCGGTTATTTTTGGGACACGCTGTGTATTTAGAAACAATACTTAAAGCAACTTTTTGTAATTTTTTTTATTATTCAGAAAGTATGTTTGGTAATGTTTCTACAATCTAACAATAAATAGCTACTATGATATAGTTACTTATGTAATACAATGCTTCATCTTATAAGAAATTGTTCATATAGCCAATTGTAATGTTGCATAAAGGATTTTCTTAGTATATATATTTTCACATCACCAGAAAATGAAAATAAACTTAATTTTTAACCATCTCCTATATTTAAGTCTAAACATAGCATATATTCTATAAATTTGCTAGAAAGGACCTGATATTGCCATTAACAATAATATTTTGTGTTAATATGTTTACATTAAAAACCTACTTTAGCTTGATTATTGGGTATAACTGTTTCAAAGGTTTTGTAATGGTAATACTAGAATACTAAATGTTGCTTTTCTACTATTTAAAGCCATCTGATAGACAGTGCTTTGTTTACAATATTAAATTAATTTTTTTTAGAGTTTTCTTGACAAAGTTTATTAAAAAGTAGAAAGTAACATAATTATTGGGTGTAACTGTTACATTTTGAAAATACAAACTATAAGGGGTTTAGTTTACTTGGCTTTAAATTCTGTAAACATATAGTTAAATTGAATTTTTAGCATTAGATTTATTATATTTTATTTTTAAATAATAATTGGAATAATAATAATGAGCTACAATTGTGAGGTATTTTAGAATATTCACTTTCTCTCATTAAAGTGCAGCTTTAACTAAAAGCCAGTTGTTAATTAGTTCTATTTTCATTAACTAATAAAGTATTTTTTAATAATTTTTACCCAATTACTAAAAATAATTTTTTTAAAACTTTTATGTAATAAATAATGTTTAAAAGTTCATATGTAAATGTTACTTAATATATGGTCATGTAAGTAATTTGCATTTATTGAATAAAAAGTAGCATCTTTTTGAGAGATAAAAAGAGTTCTTTTTTGTATTCAGCTCAAAAAATGAGTTTAACCTCTTTTCTATCATTCTTGGTACCAAGTTAGACAATGATGTGTTATTATTAAAAGCGTGACACATTTTGTATGTAATAGAAGTTAAGCAAACTGTTAAAAACTGATTTTGAAGATCAAAAAATGAGACCCAAAGCGCTCTATCAAAAGTTGATATATTTTCACCATCTATTTCATGTGAGTAACTAGTTATTTAAGTGTATTAATTGATGCTACTTTATATAATAAAATCTGGATGGAAAATATTTGATGCCATTTTTGTAATAAGTGTAAAAAAATAATTTAATTGTCATGGTTTCATCTAATAAAAAACTTAAAGCCCTAATTCTATCAGGTAGTGTTCTATATCTAATTATTAAAAAACATTCATATTACTTTATTTACTATATATATTATTTCAAAACTTATCATGTCTTTCAATTAATATTTCAATCGTTCTTAACACAGCTTGTATGCTGGGAAAAAATTTTTCTTTTCTTCATAATTTCATTTCACCTATTTATTTCCATATATTTTTTTATATAGATTATCTTGATTTTCTTCTTTTAGTAAAAATTTAAACACACTAATGATAGCTCTTAGTTCTAGTAGTAGCCTTAATAAGTTGAGTGAGTGGATTAATATTAAGTATATATTTTTTGTTTTACTTTTCTTAAGTTTTGTTAAAGTTTTCACCCAAAGTTTTCTGTTCTTTTTATCAACTTTTCTAAATAATAACATTTTATAAATGTTAATGTGACTTATAATGTTTCTTATATGACATTTTCTAAATATGTAACCCTCAACTTAATATTTTCAATTAGGTTTTCTGAGGAAATGTTTATTTTAGGAAAAAAATGAATTGTTATATTTTGTATCTTTATGCCAAAACTCTTCAGTGTACAATAGCATATGTTGAATTGTTGAAAGTTTATGGCGATAGAAAAACTCCTTTGTGAATAATTTTATTATGAGTTAAAATTAAGTTGCAATAATTGCATTACTTAATACTTTATATCTAAATTAAAGAATATCAAAAAAGTTAGGAACATAAACAATTATAATACATCTAGGTAAAATGTTTGAAATGAGTACTGATGTAATTCCACTTATCGTCTACGCATAGGTTAAGAATGACAAAAATGTTGTCTAATTTGTATTTGATCTCAGGATACTTTAAGACGTCTGATAATAAGTAAAATAGGTCCAGAGAATATATTGTTAAACCTATTGTTATTGGAATATCTTTCTTTGATGTATAGTGTTTCTCTCAAACTCTTTTGCATTAAAGTCACATTTTTTTTACGATTGTAGTTATTTCCACCACAAACAATTGATCAGCAGTCAGAAAACTTGGAGTCTTGGCGATAAAATTTTTTTCTTATTAATAATAAAAAGTTTTCTTCGGAAAATACAATTTACATTCATATCCATAAGAGGCTTTGAACGCATGTAGGCAATATGTTCTAGCATGACTAAAAGATTATTCCACTGAACTCTCAAATCTAAAATGAGACTTGGGATAGTCTTTGATGTGTGTTTGAGCACTTACAGTTTTTCCCTAATCCAGGATGTGGATTGTTAGGGGGCCTGTCGATTTAAACATGACTGTAACCATGAGTTTAGGCTCAAGTTGACCCCAACCGACGACTGTTCTCGAACTGTTGTCGACTTTTCCGACACACCCATGATGAGTTTAATTGCTTGCGGCAAACTTATCTCAAGTATATCTAGGATTTGTCACTCGTAAAAACTTCAAACAACCGCCTTCTTTGAATTTGGACTAATTCTGCTGGTAAAAGGATACACACTTTGTTTTTTGAGCTGTCGTAAGCTGATGCGAGTTTTTAAATATGAAGATGATCGTGAATGACTCTTTCGATGGTACCGTAGGACAACGACTGTTTTGTTTTATTTTTAAGCTTTTAAATTAACATATTTTAGTTTCAGTTTTTTAAATTATTGTTTCTAATTTCCATTTCTAATATTTTCAAATCTTATCTTTTGATTCTCTTTATATTGCCAAACTTTCATTTTTCATTTCCTTCTTTATCAAAATGCCAGTTGTTGACATTTACTAAATCAAAGTACCTCTCTCACTGTTTAAAAAATTCTTAACGGTAGCAAGTTCTTTTTCAACTTCAAAGGTGTAAGCAATGTTATTTGCCTGTCAAAATAAAATGATTAACTTTTCAGAAATTTGATGAGAAGGTTGTAAAAAACATTTAGAATCACCAAAATGATTAAAACAAATACAAAAAAATTGGTATGTTTTGCCATTATTTCTACATTAATTTAACAAGCCAGCATTTTAAATCGACAGTATGGGTTAAATAGTTAATATCTTAAATTTTTTAAAACAGTTGTTTCTTAATAATTCAATATATTTTATTAGGTTATTAGGTTCCCCTTCGGAAGACACATGGCCTGGAGTTTCTAAACTACCACTATTTAAGGTAGGTTCTTGAAAACTTTATTTGTTTTTATTTTTGTTTTTGAAGTTGTTGAAAATAAATTTACTAATATAGTTATTGGTATGAGTAATTACTGTTTGCTAAATCTTTAAAAAGTCTGAAAATTATTATTAAAGAATATTTGACTAGGAATACAATATAACATCGTCTGTGTCATTCAGTGCAGTTGTCTCAAAAATGAATTCAGTGGCTAGAGATCTTTTGCAGGTATTCCTTGAATATGTTTATTTTTTCTTTTGACGGAAATGGAATTTTTTTTTAATTTTTTTTTTTTTTTCTTTTAAGAATCACTTAGTGTTAAATCCAGCATATCGAACAACTGCAGACGAAGCCTTGCAGCATCCATACTTTGCTGATTTGAATGTTACAAATTAGATAAATCATACGAAAATCCTTTAACTAAGTATATATATATAGTCAGGTTTTTTACTGCTTTCCAAAAGTTACATGAAGCAAATCTGGTATATATGTCCTTGTACTTAATGAAATTCATTGAAGAAGTCTACTTCTTAGGAAAATCTTAAAATGAATGTTTTGAATTTTTACTTAATGAAGAATGATAGACCTGATGTTAAAGTGTTTTGAAAAATCAAATAACAAATTGTGCTTATTTTAACAACGCAATAGAGCTTAAACTCATTTTAACCAAAGGAGAAAAAGTATAACATATATGTTAACTAAAATGAAAAATATAAAAGTTTTTTAAAGAAAAGTTTATAAATAATAAATGGTTTTTAATTATCAAAGTTTGTGTTACATCCAAGAGTAAAAAAACCACCCTCTGACAAAATCATAATTTTTTGTAAGTAATCAAAATTTGGAAATTAACATATAACGGACTTTAAAATTCTCTTACCCCCTACAGAAATCATAGCCGAATTGTATACATATGTTATTACTATTCTCAACGTTAAAGCTTCTATTCTTCCTCTTCTGTTTTTTCTTGTTCCTCTATTTTTTCTTCTAGCTTTTATTTGCTTTATTCTCTTTCCAAATCTGTCTTTTTAAAGTCTCCCTAAAATTCAGCTAGGTTTCTTTTTTACATATTTATTAGATGTTTCTTAAATCAAGTTTTGTTCTAGCATCGGAATTGATTTTATCTTCAATTTCATTCTAGTGTTTTTGTTTCAACCTCTTAATCATGGTTCTGTAAAATCGGTTTTATCAATTATCTCTTAATAATTTATAAAATAGTTAGAAAATTGTTTCGTAGCTTACTAATTGAACTGTTATCGTTTTATGATAATAGCTCAATTAGTAACGTACGCAACAATTAAGGTATGTAACAACTATTAAATTTCTGGTAGTTATTGCGAAAACAGTCTTAAACTGTAATTGGTGTTGCCGATTTATTTTTCTCACGCTATTGTACATGCATGTCTACATGGTGTTTCAGCTGTCTTGTTGAATGTTTGAGTCGAGTATTTTATAAACTAATAATTTAAAAGAAATCAAATCGAAATTTTTATTTGAAAAATTTGGAATGAGCAAGTAATCATACTCACAGAAGCCAAAAAATGTAGTCTAAACAGAAGAATTAGTTTTAGTAAAATACTTGATAGATGCTGCACATACACATCATGGGCTAACATTAAAGCAGGTCAGATAATTTGGATGAGTATACTTTAGCAAATCATAAAAAATTGAAATTCCATGGGTGAAGAATAAATGTGCTTGTGAACAAATGGTATGAGATTTTTGCATAAGATATAATGATTACTTATCAACACGTAAACCACAGCCAATAAGTCTAGGTAGATCTTCTGCATTCGATAAATGACCCTAAGACTACTGTATAAAAGTTATAAAAACTTTTTAGAATGTTATCATTTTAAATCATCACACATTTCAAACTGTAATGAAACAGGAATTACTGCATTTCATGTACCACTAAAAATCATAGCCTCAAAAAACAAGTAGGAAGTATAACTAGTGTACATGGACGCTGGTGTTGTACAAATTTATTTCCCCCAAGAAGGTTTAATACACAGGAGACGGCACGGTATATACGTTTATATAAAACGCGCTGAAGCCAGTTTTGAAAGTCAGCCGCCATCTTGGTTGATCCAATACATTTTTATATTTTGCGCAGAACTATGGAGAAAACACAGATGAAACTAAATCAAAGCAGTGCAACAAGTCAATAAATAATTCGCCAGTTATACTTTCGAGGTTATATTATGTTACAATGAATTGTTTGCTAACTGATTATCTGGTTCACCTTATTCCAAAATATATGGAATACTGAAACAGACATTTAGACAGTTGTCAACACAAAATTAGCAGACACCATGTTTTACACAGTATGAACGTTTCTTGTGGAAATAAAAACAAGCGTTTGTGAATTGATATACTGACTGCAAAATTGCATGGCACCTTACATCTGACAAGTATAATGAATCATTGCTGTTGTGTTCTACATTGATTCTGAACAACTTTTCACACAAAATGTAAATGTCATGATCATCTTTTGAGTGAAATATCAATAATACACCTTTTGTTTTCAAGTTAATGCATATTGTTCTTGTTTGCTACTTGTATTTAGCGCTGAAGTACATGTTTCACAGTGTAGCGAATTCCCCAGAATTTCCCCAAAATACAGCAAATCCTACAATACAAGCCACAATACTTTGTGAACATGTAGACAAACAACTAGCATCAGGAACTAAAAAATAATCATGATCAGTAACAGAGTTTTCTAGTAGTTCAAAATTCCTATTTCTGCTAGTAGAGTTATTCAAAACACTAACAGAAGGAACATCAATGTTTTCAATGTTTTGGTATTTACTAGAAGCAGTCAAAATAGGTACAATTTGCAATGGCAAACAGTTTCCATGAAAAATATCTTGAATATCATTATGCACCAGCAATTTTTTATATGTTCCAATAAACTGTTTTGCTGAAGGGTATTTATTACAACCCAATAAACCTCTTATTTTTCCAAAAACAAATTACTGTACCTATGAAAAGTAATGCCACCAGCACAATCTCTTGAAGTACACCCATAGGCAGAACAAGATACCAGTGCTTGGTTTTCAAGTACTTTTCAGCATAGCAGTACCTGGTATGCTGAAAAGTACCTGCAAACCAGGACTACTAGAAAACACGGGTTCTGGGACAAAACCATTTTTTATGGTATGTCTGGCCATAAAATTATCTAGCGACCATGTTTCTGGTACAAAACAATTTTTCATGACGTGATAAAGCGTTATGAAAAGCAAAGATGTTTCATACCAGCATAAATAGCTACAAGCCTAAGAGTTAGATCCTTTGGATCCATGGAAAATTCTCTGAATTTTTTAGATCATCTCATGATCCATGAAAATTCTCTGAATTTTTTAGATCCTTTGAATCTTGCGCGAAAAATTTCTTTTCAAGCGTAATAATAGGCTTGTCCGAGAAGAAGGTAAAAGCTTCCGGATTGACCGACTTGCGCGTCGCCGGAGTTGAGAGTGACGACAAGCCTTCTTCCGGCTGCGACGCTGGGCATGGAGTCTGCTTCTCCGAAATTTCTGTAAAAGGAAATGGTGGTGGTGGATCCGATGGAGGCATTGGATTGGTATAGCAGCCCCGTCGATTTGTTGTTGAACGAGGATATGTTTGATCCGTTCCACGAGGACAAGTAAAAATCTTCCAGTCCAGACGAGGAAAAGAAGCATTTGCTGTCGGAGTCATAACCAGGAAAAGTGTTGTAATTGTTTGCACTGTAAGGAGTCCATGGGCTTAGGACAGTTCCGTTTCCTGGAGGTAAATTTCCGTTATACATTCTGACTCTGGATTCCCACCAGTTTCCAGAAGCTCCAATGATATGCATTCTGATGTATTTCAGAAAAACTCCATTTCCATTTCCATTGGTGTTCAGCAAAACATATTCGTTCCCGTAAGTCGTTTGAAAATATCTGAACGTCCTTCCGTACAATTTAACGGAGGAAAGGAGGGGAGGAATGGAGGTGAATGTGGAAATGAACGGTTGAATCCAATACGTGATGGATGCAGCATTATTATTGATCAATTGGATGGTTAAGCTTGATGTAAACGGCAAGTCGACTGTAAAATATCCTCCCAAGGAAGTGGTACTAAACATGTTGCATCCTTGCAAAGAGTTGGCGTAAAAAGGTCCGCCGAGAGGGGAAAAGAGCAAGTCACAGGCAAGAGCAGCGGCGTCCACACCAACAGCGTCAGTGGTTGTTGAATAATTCCCCACTCTAATTTCTCCGTCTGCCAATATCCGAATAAAAACATTTCCAGGGACGTTTGTTCCGGTTCCACTAATAGCCAGCCATAATCTTCTCAGAACACCAGGACCATCAATGTAGCTGAAAACCGGTGCGGTGGTTGATCCTGCAACCGTTTGAGACTTTAACCCCAAGGACGAAAATCCTGAATTGGGAAAAAATCCTAAAAAGTTGGAATTTTGTGACAAAGCGTCCACATAACTTTTCGTCGCAGCGTCTTGCGCGTTTGAAGGGTTGAGCACATTGATCAGTTTATGAGAATTCAAATCCAAGTCAGCTGTTCCCACTGATGTTCCACCTGACGCATGCGTGTCCACATAATTTTTGGTGGCTGAATCCGAAGCAGAAACTGGTTCCGACAGATTGGTCAATTTGTGTTGTGTCATGTTGACGTCTGTGTACAAAATATTGGAATAAGCCACTTTGGTGTCGACATACCCTTTTGTTGCTGCGTCGTGAGAAGTGGTTGGATCTTTCACATTGAGTAATTTGTTGTTGTTTAAATCCATGTCTGCAGTGATGGTGCTCGTTCCATCTGTTTTGATGCGCATGCTTGAGCTGACGTCGACGTAATTTTTGGTGGCGGCGTCGTGAAGATTGGTCGGTTCGTTCAAGTTGATCGCTTTGTGAAAATTCAAATCCAAGTCTGCAGCTCCAATCACCGTTCCTCCTCCACCTGTCGAATGCGTGTCCACGTAATTTTTTGTGGCGGTGTCGTGCGAGTTGGTTGGTTCTGCCAGGTTGATGATTTTGTTTGAATTGAAATCCATGTCTGCAGTGATGGTGCTGGATCCATCCGTTTTGACATAAACGTTGCTTGCTGAGTCTGTTGCAAGATTGTCGAGATAAACGCTGAACTCGTTTCTGTTGAATTTGTCAATCATTTTTTAAAAGGACAAAAATTTTTTTTAATTCGGAAGTGATTACCAAAGGGTGTTGACAACGTCTTGAAAGCTGTTTCCCTCGTCACATTTTTTCAAGACGTAAAGACACAAGTGACCACAATAAGACGTGTTTCCAAATTGAACCCTTTCGCTGTTGTAAAAGACAGGACTTTTCAGATATTGAACCAATTCAACGAGAGGGGGTTGAGCGTAAGAGTCAAAGCTGAACTTCTTATCACCGTCTTTGAACCAACACACCCAATGAAACCCTCCGGTGCTCGAATCCCCCGTGTTGATAATCCCGCATTCTTTTTTTCTCGGTTTTTTCGGCAACATGTCTCTGACAAATACCCCGCGAAAATTTTTTATTTTTAATTTTTTTGCTGCCTCCATCAATTGAAAATTGGTCAAAGCCTCGTTCGGCAAAATAATTCCTTCCACATTGATCATTTTTTTATTTTTTATTTTTTTTAATTTGCTTCCCCATTTTTGTTACTTACCTTTTGTTCTTTTTCTTTTAATTTGTAATGACCATAAGCTAAGGTGTGTATTTTATCATCGTCAATGATCCTCTTGTCATCGTTGGAGCTGAGAGAGGTTTTGTTGATTTCCTCCGTGTAAACGTCATGTAAATGGGATCGGATGACATTCATTTTGTTAAACTTTTCTTTTTTGGTTTCGAGACAATTTTTGTAATCGTCGTGTGTGATGTATTTGTCGACGACATATGATTTCACCCCTTTGCATTTTTTGCATTTTTTTTCTTGTTTTTCTTGATGTATTTTGTAAGAGTACAATTTCGACCTGAGACCGACAAACTCTTCAATCTGTTTTCCTCCGGTTTCGTCTTTGAACATCCCAATGACCTTTTTGTTTTCACCTACTTTGAACCCAACGCTTTGAATGGCAGGATGGTCTTTTGGAAAATCGCTCGTGTCGAATTTGCTTTCCACATCATCTGCAATGTCCTTGTAAAAATCGTCCGTTTTTATTTCGTAAAAGAGCGAGTCCGTGTCTGTCATCATCGATCCTGAAGAATTTAAATCGAGGTTTGTTGGAAGGTACTCGAAAAAATCAACTTTTTCAATGCCGGTGTCATACTCGGGCATTTCATCAACTCTTAATCTGTCGGTGTTTATCATTTTTTAAAATGAGAAAAAAAATTTTTATGTCATTTTTGATTCATCAAAAAAAATCACGCAATCAAAAGCCCGCTTCCCATTTTAACCAGATCTTGGATTCTTGCTGCGTTCTTTTTTGTCATTTTCTTTTTAATGGACGAACCAAACATTTTTTTGTGCAGCTCTTCCATCGGATTAACAGACTCATATTGCTTTGCTGCTTCACTCAAAATCATGCTGGGGTTTGGCGTTCCTGTCTTTGCATAAACTTTTTCAATCGCTTTTTTTCCTTTGTCGATGGCAACGTCTCTGGCGGTGGATATGGCAGAAGAGGCCAATTCTTTTCCTGCAGATTTGGCGGCTGTGATCGCTTCTCTTCCAATTTCGCTTGCTGCTGCTTTCCTCAATAAATGAAGAGATGACTTTGATGCGTTTGAAGCGATCATTCTCCTCAAAAAATTTTTAAACGTGTCAACGATCCCTCCTCCTCCGATGACGTTCTTTTTCATATATCTTCTGTTGTTCACAATGAGCATTTTTTTAAAATGAGAATTTTTTTTAATTCACGATGCAATGTATTTTTGAATCGATCGATATTCCTCTTTGTTGATTTCCCCCTGCCTCAAAAGCTCGTCGCAAATGGCAACAGCTTCGTTTCTCGATGCGGTATTTCCAGCATGACCCGCGGCGATGCTCAAACTGAGTCGCTGCACAAGAGCATTCGGATCGCTCGGAAGAATGATCACTCCACGACCTTTTGTTCCTTTTGTGTTTGTGTAATTTGTTTCCCACATTTTTGAAACAATCGTTCTCCACTTTTTACTTCCCGAAGATTTTGGTCTGGTTGGATCCTTTTCTTGCTCCATTGCATGCGTTTCAACCAGTATTTTTTCATAATTTTTTTTGTCGTCATTTGTGTAAATTTTTTCGTTTGGTTCTGATTTTGTTATTAACTCCCAAAGTCCTCTTGTTCCCTCATACTTTTCTCCATTAATAATGACGTCATTATCATCGATGGTAACTTCTTCTTTCCCAATAAACTTTTTTCCATCTTCATTAAAGTAAATTCCAAACACTTTGTCACTCATTTTTCCTTTCATCGCATAATGCTTCAAATAATAAGAAGCGATATTTCCATATTCTTCAACATTCATATTTTTAAAAGATTTTAATCTTTTGGTGGGCTTTGAACTTTCAGCACTTTCAAAAGACGACTCGCTTTCTGGGTAAGTCAAAGCCAGTGGACTGTCACCAACCTCTCTGTATGCGATGCTTTTCATCTCGTTTTTCACTTTTTCGTTGCTCTCGATCAACGGTTGAAAAAACTTGGACAGATCAGTCTGATAATTCGCATCTGAAACGTTCCGGTTGATGCTCTCATTGTAAAGCTTCTCCCTGTTGGCCATATAATTTTTTACAATCTCATCTCTCTTTTTCGGGTCTTGTATTTTAAAGAATTCCATTTTTTAAAATACGCAGAAAAAAACTTAAACGTAAACTCGTTTGCGTTTTGCGTTCATTTTCCCTTTTTGTAAAAGTTGTTGAAAGCTTGAATGGCTTCTTCTCTTCCTTTTTGGATCAACGACTCTTTGGTCAATTCGTCAATGCTACTTTTTGTTTTTGTTCGGATTTCTTCAGTCATGGCTTTAAATTTTTGAAGCTCGCCGAGGATGAGTTCGTATTCAGAATCACTCACAAACCCGTCCATGAGCGATTTTGAAATGTGATCGCTAATCGTGTTCAATTTTGACTCTGAAAGAACTTTTATTTTTTCGTGCTTTTCAGCCTTTAACAACATTTTCTTGTTTTGATGGTTTCCGAAGATGGACAAAGCCCCCAATCCAATTGCAACCCCCTCGCATGCAATCGAAACTGGAGTGGCAACAACGGTTGACAAAAGCGCAATGCCTGTAATCCCCAAACCAATGCACAACGTTTGCAACCCATCGTCTGCGAAACGAATAATTTTGGCCACTCGATGGTACTTTTTGCTCAAAGCCATTCTTTTCACTTTTTCATCCTCCATTTCTTTTTGGATCTCACTGATCTTTTGAAGACGATAAGCGTCATCGGATGGCGCTGTTGGAAGAACTGGATAAATTTTTTCAGTGTTTTTGATTATCTCCATCTTTTTAACAAAGACAGATTTTTTTAATTCGAATCGATGTGATTTATTGTGCAAAGCATTTCTCCTTTTTTGACAATAACGTCATTGGCGCTGTTGTTGCTTATATCCAAAATGACGTCATCCACAGACTCGGATAAAATAACATCGTTTTTGTAAAAGTTCAATTTGTCACTTATTTTGTTCATCAAAGTGACGACTGCTATTCCTCTTTCAAAATTCAATCCCACAGACAACGATATTGGCGTGTGAGAAAGAGCAGCAAATTTAATATCTTTCTGAGCAAAAATCTCATGATAACCGTTTATGTTGAAACAGTTTGGGTGATCCAATTTTTGTTTTGCCACAATAATATTCTGCGATGTCTTTTTTTGAAGGTTTTTGATTGTCTCCACCAAATTTTCAAGCTCTTTGATTCTTTCCACCAAATTTTCCAAATTTTTGGTTCGATCCGACTCTTTGAATTTTTCCAACTCTTTGATCCTCTCATCCATATGCTCCAAATACATTTTCGAGATTTCCGTGTTCGAATCGACATGTTTTTCTGCCGTGGAAACGTTTTTGAAAAACTTGTGAGGGGCATGCATTTTTTTTAATATGAAAAGAAAATGTTTTAACTCATTTTATTTTCATTTTATTTTCGTGTTTTTACATTTCTTTTTCGTCAGATTCCATTTCTTCTTCGTCAGATTCAATTTCCCCAAAATTCATAGGTCGTCCACCTATGATGCTTTGAACTGAAGTATCCTTTTTTGCAATGGCCACTTCGGTAATCCTAACCTGAATGGACTCGATCTGCGCTCCAACAAAAACACCTTCGATTCTCAATGCCGCAACAGCAAAACACTTTTGTCGAACATATTCCAAAGGATTCACTTTAACCATCTTTTTGTTCTTCTTTTTGAAAAACGAAGAAGAAACCTCAATGTTTTCTTCGCTTTTCTTTGTAAACAATTTTCCGAAAAAAATGGGCGCAGCGTTTGGATTATCTGATTTGTTTTTGAAAATGGACAAATCCTCTGTCATTATTTTTTTCGTTCTTCCTCCTTTTTTCAAAGCTGGAATCATTTCCTTGACTTTTTTGCGAAGAAATTTTGATATTTTTTCTGCCGTCTCTATGAACTTTTTTTCTTCTTCGCTCATTCCATTTTTTTCATTGAAACCGAGAAAAGACATTGAATATCCCTCCAGCTCTTTCGTTCCAAAATTGCGGTTCTCAAACACACCCAGAGAAAACAAAACGGGAGTTCTCAAAACAAAAGGACCTTTTCCAGAGGGGTACTCATAAAAAAGCGGGATCTTTTGGTACTGAATGGGCTTGGTTGCGGAATAAATCTCTCCAACCGATAATTTGCTCTCATCAAAATTCTCAATCGTTACAAAATTCATCTTTTTTATAAAGAAAAGAAAATTATTTAACTCGTTTTTTCAAACGGATCAATTCATTATTATCCACCCATGAGTTGAACGAGTCTGAAGATCCTTTCCATTTGACCAGTGATTTGCTTTTTGTTCTGCGAATGATTTTTTCAATCCTGAATATTTCTTGATGTGTCTTTTGCATCTCCTGCTCGTAAAAAGTGCCTTGAATGTCTTCACCGTTGGCGTCAGTGATTTTGTACGTGGGTGGATCCGTTCTCTGAACTTTAGACACTGTGAAAACCTCCTCAGTCCATCTCGGGGTATACCCTTTTTCAAAATGGGGCTTCTTTTTTGTAATCCTCACTTTGTCTCCCATTGAAAATTTCGGCTCTGGCCTTTCTTTTGGCATCTTTCCATTCAGATTCATCCAGACCATATTTTTATTCTTTTCCTCGCTGGCTTCAATCGGTGTCATTTTGATGGACGAGTGTTTTGTGCTGTTGTAATTTTTCACCATTTCATCCAAAACGTCAATGTATCGGTTGGTGCTGTTGGCTGAAAAAAATTTAAACATCCTCTCTTTCATCGTTCTGTTCCATCTCTCAACGACGCAACTTTTTTCCTCGTTTTCAGTGGAGTACAATTGAACACCCAACGCTTTCACGTGCTTGTTGTAAAACTCTTTTCCTTTGTCCACCCACATTTTGACACACTTTCTTTCTGCGAAGATTTTTTTCAACGCCTCAGCCACTTCAATACCCGTTTTGCTTTTCAACGGGACGATCCATCCATACTTTGAAAACACGTCAATCACCATGAGCAAATATTTTATTCCATTGTTGAACTTTGAAAACGATTGCATGTCAACCAAATCTACAGCCCATATTTCATCGATGTCGTTCACAAACACCTTTCTTCTTTTAAAATGGTGAATCACCGGTTTGTGAAGCTCGTTTGCAAGTTGATCTGTCCATTTCAGGTTCTCCGGTGCTTTTTTTTAGATCTGTTGAAATTTTTTGCAGATCTTTCAGATCCATGAAAATTCTTTAAATTTTTAACACCTAATCCGAATTTGGCTTTGGCTTTGATGATTGGAGCGATAAGTTTTCTTTCGTTTATTTCTTTTTGAGTGGGGTTTGGAATGGAGTTCATTTCTTCAAGCATCATTTGATCTGCCAAATTTCTGCTTTGAACGTCGTTTAAATATTTATATGCCAGATCATGGTGATATGCCGCATTATCCACTCGGTCCACCGGTTTGCTCCACTCCTGACACATGTCGGTGGATGTGAGCCTTTTGTCCAGGTTTGTGCCAGGTCCTGCAAAATTCATTCCTGGAATGTGCATTTCTCCTGGAAATCTTGCCCACGGAAGCTTGATTTTTTTTGAAAAATTGTTGATTGATTCTACCAAATCACCTCCTTTAGCTGTCGAAGAAGATCCATCGAGCGCATGCAAAGAAACAAACTTGCATTTGGTCCTTCCACAAGAGTCACAAGTCCCTTTGATCATGTTTCTGTTGTTTTTTGAGACCTCGTTTCTCAAATTAATGGTTTCGGTTTCTCTTTTGCATTTAACACAGTACATTTTTTTATTTAAAATATTTTTTTAATTAAAAAATGGAAGTAACCAATTTGTCATGGAATATTGGAAAAAACAAAAGGAACAACAACGAGCTTTTACCAAGAAACATTCGAGGTATTATCGTTGGAAAGTCCGGCTGCGGAAAAACAACCTTGCTTCTCAATTTACTGCTCAAGCCTGGATGGTTGGATTATAACCATTTGCAAGTCTTTGGAAAATCCCTTTTTCAACCCGAGTACAAAATACTGAAAAGCTCGTTCGAGAAAAATTTACCAAAAAAGATCATTCTCGATTTGTTCAAGGTACAAAACGAAATGGAAAAATTGAATTTAAACCCTGAATGCGTTATCAACGACCTTTCAAAAAATTTTTCCGAAACCGATGACATGGAGTGTCAATTTTTTGAAACGGCTGACGATGTGCCTGAACCCGAAGATCTCGATTCAACAAAAAACAATTTAATGATCTTTGACGATTTGCAACTCACCAAACAAAACAAGTGCGAAAAATATTACATCCGAGGAAGACACTCCAACGTCGACTGCTTTTACCTCGCTCAAAATTATTTCATGCTTCCCAGACAAACCATCCGAGAAAACACCAATTTTATTTGTCTGTTTCCTCAAGACTCAAAAAATATGGATCACATCTATCGAGACCACGTTTCGAGCGATATGAAAAAAGAAGAGTTTAAAAAGTTTTGTAGGCATTACTGGTCTGAGCCCCACGGATTTGCTGTTATCGATTTGTCGTCAAAAAAATACAATGAAAAATATCGAAGCGGATTTGACGATTTTTATTTTCCAAAAGAATCCATTTAAAAATCATTTATGATTTCCATGGATCCAAAGGATCTAAAAAAATTCATAGAATTTTCCACGGATCATGAGATGATCTAAAAAATCGAAGAATTTCCATTGATCCAAAAAGGATCTAAAATTTTTTTCATCTATTAAAAAATGTCAGGAATAATGATCGATGTGGATGGAACATCCAACATAATAATAACAGAATTTTTAGACAAAATCGTTTTTGAAAAAGAAAAAAAATATGAGATGGCTTTTTTCGGTCTTGAGACGTACAACAGCTTTCCAAACATCACCGAAAAAAACAATTCTTTCCGGTACAGCATGAACAACGGTGCTCATTGGGAAAACGTCACCATTCCAAAAGGAAGCTACGACATCATCGACATCAACAATTATTTGCAAAAAACCGTCTCAAACACAATCAAAAATTATGCGTCTCAAAGCTCAAGTTACGTAACCACAAATAAAATCAGTTACTCACCAGAAAACATCAAGATTGGATCCAACTCAAACACTTTAAAATCAACCATCAAACTTGGACTAAATTATTTGATGGATTTGAACGTGGAAAACAGCATCGCCTCCCTTTTAGGATTCACAAAAAGACAATTAGACTCCAATTCAGAATACGAGTCCGACGACATTGTCAGAATCTCGGACGTCAACACAATCAGAATCATCAACAACGTCACAGGGTCATCATACATCAACGGAGTACAAGTAAATTGTATTTACTCCTTTTATCCCTCGGTCGGTCCTGGCTTTAAAATCATCGAAAGACCAGCCCATTTAATGTACCTCCCTGTCAAAGTACCAGAAATTTCCACGATGATCACACGCATCGTCGATCAAAACGGAAATCTAATCGACTTTCGCGGCGAGGACATCACGATCCGTTATCACATTCGAGAAGTGAAATAAATTTTTTCAGACATTTAAAAAATGAGCAATTACATTCGTGTCAAATTAAATGTCTCTCAGGGACAGATCGATAAAATAGAAAAATCAATCATGGAAGGAAAACCCGTCAGCATCCGGATTTCAAAAGATAATCTGCACGGAAACGACGTTTTGCTTTTAACAGAAAGCCAACACCGAAAATTTGTGGACGCACTCCATCGAGGAGTTGGATTCACCATAAAAATGAGCAAAACTCAATTGGAACACAACGCAAAAGTTGAAGGAGGATTCATCGGTGCTCTTTTACCTTTATTAGGAAGGGTTGCAGCCAAAGCCATTCCAGCTTTTGGCAAGGCCGCTTTGGGCGGTGTCGCCTCTTCTCTTGGTTCCAATATGATCGACAAAATTTTAGGAAATGGAATAAAATCAGAAGGAGGGTTTCTTCCTTTTCTTTTGCCTTTATTGGGAGCTCTTGCGCCCACTTTGATTGAAAAAATTGTTGGAAATGGTATTGCCTACCTCAAAAGCAATTGAAAAGGAATGAAAATTGCTACATACAAAGGAGATGGACTGTTTTTAACACCCTGGGTCACTGGAAGCTCACTCAAAGATGGATTATACTTCAAAAGAGACAGAAAATATGTACCCATCTTATCTTAATTTCTCCTCGGACAAGCCTATTATTACGCTTAAAAATTTCACAAGTGAAATTCCATGGATCATGAGATGATCTAAAAAATTCAGAGAATTTTCCATGGATCCAAAGGATCTAACTCTTAGGCTTGTAGCTATTTATGCTGGTATGAAACATCTTTGCTTTTCATAACGCTTTATCACGTCATGAAAAATTGTTTTGTACCAGAAACATGGTCGCTAGATAATTTTATGGCCAGACATACCATAAAAAATGGTTTTGTCCCAGAACCCGTGTTTTCTAGTAGTACCAGGAGTTTTGAAATTTAATACAAACCAGGATATAGCTTATAAATTTGAAATTTAACACAAAAAAAATTTTGTGTTAAATTTCAAATTTGTAATTTTCTTTTGAATAACTTAGGGTAGTAAAAGACATGCAATAAATAAAATACATATAATTTTTTATTTATAACTTTGTTATTACTTTAGATATCAGTAGTAAAAATTTCAGTAGTAAAAATTTGTCGTTTGTTTGATATCTTTATTGCTGTGTTTATAACCTCACCAATATCAAAATATGAATTTACAAACTTTCATTTTTATACTTTGCAGAAAACTTTGGAAAATTTTCTCTCTGTATCAACCATTTACATAACATTAAAATGTAATGCCACTAGTACAATGTCTTGAAGTACACTGATAGGCAGAACAAGATGGCATGTCAATTTAAATCTGTTTATCAACATTTATCATTTTATTATTAATCAGTATAAATCATTAAAAGCTAAATAAAAAGTTATAACTATCATAACATATATATATATATATATATATATATATATATATATATAGCTATTTCAAGTTGTATTATTTTCAAATACAATATCTCTTGTTCGTATAAGAGTGCTCAATGTTTTGTATAAATAGAGCAATATATATATATAAAACGAAGAAACAACAACTATGCCGCTAGGCATGAAACTTTAAGTACCATACATAGTTGTTGTTTCTTCGTTTTATATATATATATATTGCTCTATTTATACAAAATATTGAGCACTCTTATACGAACAAGAGATATTGTATTTGAAAATAATACAACTTGAAATACCAATATTCGCTCCTTCTGTTGAGCACTCTACTCAAGTCGTCAAATCAATGGAGAAAATAAACTTTAGATACTCAATCAAAAATATTCCAATACCATCTGAAAAAAATTACAGATTACAATTGCTAAAGAAAACAGAACTGATGATAAAAAGAATGAGATGGAAAGCAATTTTTTACAACAACAAAAACTTAAAGAACAAAGAAAACAATAGGTCTGAAACTTTCGGAATTAACACCGAGAAGTGCCCACAACAAGTTAAAGAAATGGCACCTTTTGAAAACGATTTATTAGATCTAGTCAAAAACATCAAGTTCCGTAAAATAAGATCCAACTTCCAAACAAAGCTAAATGATGACATAATGAACTTACGAAAATCAAATAAAACACTAACCCACGCTGACAAAATATCAAACATGTATATGTTGTCTAAAGACGAATATAATAATTTACTCACAAGTGCTATAACGTCTTCATACAAAAAAGCCGATCCAATAATAAAAGACCAAGTAAATATAGAAACCAAAAGAATTTTAAGAAACCACGAAGTTTTTAACAAAATTGAAATAAATGGAACATCTAACTGTTTTTTAACCCTGAAAGACCGCAAAGAGAACTTTATAAACAACCCTACAGTCAGACTACTAAACCTCGCTAAAAATGAAATTGGAAGAATCAGTAAAAATATACTATCAAAAATAAACCATGATATCAAACGTATACTTGGTCTCAATCAATGGATATGTACGCAAAATGTCACTGATTGGTTTAAGATAATCACTGAAAGACACCTGTATAAGTTTCTTATCTTTGACATAAATGACTTCTACCCTTCAATCAATGAAAATCTTTTAAACAACGCAATTAGCTTTGCTGAGAAGCACGTAACAATTAATAATGATCAAAAAATGATTATCAAACACGCAAGAAAATCGATACTCTTCAATAATGATCAAGTTTGGGTTAAAAAGAAAAGCGGTTTGTTTGATGTTACCATGGGTGCTTTTGACGGTGCCGAGGTTTGTGAACTTGTTGGCATTTTCCTACTTTTCCAACTATCGCAACATTATAACAAAGCTGACTTTGGACTATATCGAGACGATGGTTTAGCTATATTTAGAAACACCAGCGGCACGCAAATGGAAAGAATAAAAAAGCACTTTGTTCAAATCTTCAAAGACAATGGCTTACTTATTTCCATCCAATCTAATTTGAAAATTGTCAATTATCTTGACGTCACTTTAAACCTCAATGACTGCTCTTTCCGGCCTTATAGTAAACCTGAAAATGTTTTAAGCTATATTCATGCTGAATCCAACCATCCTCCTAACATTTTAAAGCAGATCCCACATTCCATCGAGCTACGATTGTCTGGCAATTCATCTAGCGAACAAATCTTCAGAAATTCTTCTTATATGTACGAGGAAGCCTTAGAAAAATCAGGTTACGACCAAAAGCTTATATACATCCCCAATTTACAACCTGTTAACAACAAAAGTTGTAAGCGAAGAATTATCTGGTTCAATCCTCCTTACAGCAAAAATGTTTGCACAAATATAGGAAAGCGGTTTTTAAACCTGGTCGACAAACATTTCCCAGTAAACCACAAACTCCATAAGATTTTCAATAGAAATTACATTAAAGTGAGCTACAGCTGCATGCCGAACATAAAAGACATCATAAATTCCCACAACCAAAGCATTCTGCAAAAAAACCAGCAGCAAAAAAACCCCAACATTACAGAAAAAACCTGTAACTGCATCAATAAAACTAAGTGTCCTTTACATCAAAATTGTCTTACAAAAAACATAGTCTACCAAGCCACCATCTCTTCCAGCAACCCAGTAATGAAAGAAAAAATATATTACGGCATCAGCGAAACACCTTTCAAACTAAGGTATGCAAACCACCAAAAATCCTTTAACATTGAAAAATATAAGAACGACACAGAACTATCGAAAGAAATATGGAAAATGAAAGAAGAAAATTTCACACCTATTGTTAAGTGGAAGATAATCAAACATTGCAAATCGTACAACCCGGCCACAAAATGTTGCATGCTATGCCTGCATGAGAAGTACCTGATTATTATGTTTAATGAAGGTACCTTATTGAATAAGAAGAACGAATTGGTTTCAAAATGCAGGCATAGAAATAAATTTCTTCTTTCGAAATTTGATACTGGTGACTAGGCCTATATTATTTCTTTCTTTTCTTTTCTTTTCTTTTCTTTTCTTTTCTTTTCTTTTCTTTTCTTTTCTTTTCTTTCTTTCCTTTCTTTTCTTTCTTTCTTTCCTTTCTTTTCTTTCTTTCTTTTCGTTCTTTTCTTTCTTTCCTTTCTTTTCTTTCTTTCCTTTCTTTTCTTTCTTTCTTTCTTTCTTTCTTTCTTTCTTTCTTTCTTCCTTTCTTTTCTTTTCTTTTCTTTTCTTTTCTTTTCTTTTCTTTTCTTTTCTTTTCTTTTCTTTTCTTTCTTTTCTTTTCTTTATTTCTCTATTGCTTTCTTTCATTTCTTTACTTCTTTATTGCTTTCTTTCATTTCTTTACTTCTTTATTGCTTTCTTTCATTTCTTTACTTCTTTATTGCTTTCTTTCATTTCTTTACTTCTTTATTGCTTTCTTTCATTTCTTTACTTCTTTATTGCTTTCTTTCATTTCTTTACTTCTTTATTGCTTTCTTTCATTTCTTTACTTCTTTATTGCTTTCTTTCATTTCTTTACTTCTTTATTGCTTTCTTTCATTTCTTTACTTCTTTATTGCTTTCTTTCATTTCTTTACTTCTTTATTGCTTTCTTTCATTTCTTTACTTCTTTATTGCTTTCTTTCATTTCTTTACTTCTTTATTGCTTTCTTTCTTTCTTTCTTTCTTTCTTTTCCTCCTCTTTTTCCTAATATGACGTCAGAGCACACGATACAGTAATTTTTGCAATTTGTAACGGTTTTTATAGATTTTTGATTTGTATTTCATGGCTGATGATTGCCGCTAGGCATGAAACTTTAAGTACCATACATAGTTATTGTTTCTTCGTTTTATATATATATATATATATATATATATATATATATATATATATATATATATATATATATATATATATATATATATATATAGGTGCTACTCGACTTTCTCCCCCCTCCCCCCCTAATTTTATGATTGATTCTGATAGGGAATTTTATGTTGATTCATAAAAATATAAAAACATAAAAATCAACGGAAAGTGCTCTAATTCGAAGTCAAAGTTGTAAAAATTCCCATTAAAAACCCTAATATTCGCCATTTTTTTTCAAAACGTTTTTTATTTTTAACAAAAATTAATTACCGTTACATTGCGCAATAAACAGACCTGGTTTCCATAAGCCTTTAGTTTATTATTTTAAAGTATGGTAACGAAAGTGTTTTAAGGAAATGAAGTTAATAGAAGATTTCAAATAAGGTTTGAACGTAGATTTGAGAATGTAGAAAAATTGATGAATAATTATTATTGTATCGTACGCTGGTTTTTTTTATTAAAAAAAACGGTTTGAAGGTTACATTTTCTAAATTTTACATGTGATAGAACAACTATGAACTGAGTTTCAAAAGTTCTTCTTTTAGGAAAAAAAACTGTTGAATTCTTTTTTAAAATTTATTACAAAAGTACATTACTTGCAAAATACCCAGACAGCCTCCCGTTTAGGGATTGCAATCCCGCATTGCGGGATCCCGCAATCCCGCGGGATCCCGCATTAATTTAGCGCATGCGAGATCCCGCAAAAACTACTGCGGGATCCGCGGGATTTGCGGGATTTTGAAACAATTGCTTTTAAACAAAAAAGGTCAATTCTTTTAAACAAAAAAGACAAAAAAGATATCAAATTAAAAGTGTTTAATGTATTTGTGATACAAATCAATTTAAAAATTTATCTTCAGCTATTAAAATATTTTTCTTAGCTATAAATATAAAAAAATCATTCAAAAAAAAGCAATTATTTAGCAAAACATTAGTCGAACTCGTTCAAATTTTTTTTTGTTTAATTAATGATTATGTTGAAATTTTCGCTAATGAGTATGTTGAAATTTTTGTTAATGAGTATGTTGAAAACGTGAAATTGAAAACGTGCGTGTATAATTGTAAAAAATATACTTTTAAAAACTACTTTTTAAAAAGTCTTTAAAAATTATTTACATCAAGATTTTAAAACAAAAGTACTAAGCATGTCGCAAATTAAAACTATATGGAATTATTTTAAAAAAAGTGATAATGAAGAAAATGCGAAGTGCGTGTTATGTTCGGCTATTTTAAAAATTAATCAAAGATCAACTAAAGGGTTATTAATCCATTTAAAAACTAAACGTGGCACCGATTTAAAATCAAACGTTTTACAACAAGACGAAGCTTCAACTTCAAAACAGCATGAATCAGTTGAACTAAAATATACATCGACTAAAATATACATCGACTGCGAAGACGAAGAAGTAATTCCATCGAAAAAAGTCAGAACAATTGACACGTTTTTCGTAAAGGAAATTTCTATGGAAAAAAATGGTATCGCGCATGGTTGCAAAAGATGGCTTTACATTTAATAGTTTTTGCACATCTTCAGATTTACGGTACTTGTTCTCAACGAGTGGTTTCCGGCTCCCTACTTCACCTAATACTATAAGATCGATGGTTGTTAAATTCTCAGATTCTGTAAAAACCGATATAATGCAAAAATTCACATCACTAAAAAAGCAAAATCAAAAGTTTTCAATAACGTTTGACGAATGGACATCACAAAATAGTCAGAGATACTTAAACTTAAATTTACATATGGAGGCGAAACACTTTAATCTTGGATTGATTCGAATCCATGGATCGTGTAATGCAGAATATTGCGTCAAGTTAGTTGCAGAAAGGCTAAATAGCTTCGATATTGACCTCCAAGAAGACATTATTGCCATGACCACTGATAGAGCAAGTGTGATGGTAAAAGTCGGTAAAATGATGTCTTGCTATCAACAACTATGTTATGCTCATGGAATACAACTTGCAGTTATTGATATCTTTTACAAGAAAAACTGCGGAGAAGTCGAAGAATCGTTTATTACATATGAAAATTGTGAAGAAGAAGATGAATGTGGTAAAACTGAGGATGATGAAGTTATAAATAAAGAATATGGTTTGACAATGATTTTGGACCGAGCATCAGCTGAATTGGTTAGAAATTACAAAGATCTCATGAAAAAAGTGAGAAAGGTTGTAAAAATATTTAAAAACTCTCCTGTAAAAAATGATACATATTTACAGAAATATATCGTACAAGAACACGGGAAAAAGCTTCAGTTGATTCAAAGAGTTATTATAGATGGAGTGAGAACGAAGCCGAAAATTATTTCACATCCCGATATGGTCTTTGTAGTATAATTATTCCAGCGGCAAGTCAAAATGGCGCTTTTTGCAAAAATATGAAAAAATTTGAAATGTAATTTGTAAGCTTTAAAAGCTGTAATCAAAGTGGATTAACCTCTTAAAATTTTATGGGATAGATTTTAAAAAACTATTGAATCAATGAAGAAGTTAATTACAACAAAAATTACGATTAAGGTGAAGTAATTGTTTCTTGCACACCTCAATTATAGGTATAAATATCAAAGTTTAAAACAATCTCTACTACATGTTTGAACCTTATTTTTTGTTTGCCTGTTCAGCTATAGGCTTGTTACGTTCTTTAAGAATGTTCTTTAGACCAGGCACTCATTAAATCCTCCAGGCACTCAATAAGTCCCTTGACGATTTTATTTTGTGTTGGAATATTTTTGCCGTATTTGCAACCTAAAATCCGTAAATATGTTGTAAATATTTATTGGTAAATAAAGGTATCTATTGTACAAACAGATATTTGACAATACTAATTAAAATTGAAGCAACTTATGTTAATTTTTTACCTGTTGTATTGTAATTTTTTTTTAAATAATAATAGTCAGGTATTGCCTAAGGTAATATATATTATTACAGTTAGTAAAATTTTTTTATTATTAATATTAATAATAAATGTCCAGATTTTAATTGAGTTAATAATGATTTTTTGTTGAACTGAATGCTATATTATGTCAATGTTTCACTTATACTTGGCAATTTTTACTCTTTTTTAATTTTTACTAAATTTTACTTTAAATTTTAGAAGCTTAAATATCTAGTTTAAATCAGTTTTTCAAATATTGTTTTGTTATAACAAAAAAAAAAAAAAATGTATAAATGTTTTTATGTTACTGTTTTGCTAATATTTATTCTATTAAGTTTTATTCTATTTTAAATAGAATAAATTTTATTTTTTATTTTAAACAGTATTTTAAAATAAATAAATAAATTGTATTAAAATAATAAAAATATTTAATTACCTTTTTTTATATAAAATTGAAAATTATTTTATTATTTTAATAGCTAGAATATGAATGAAATTGAAATACATATTAAAAAATTATCCAACATTTGCCGTTTATGTAAGCAAAAAATAATAATAGACCAATATTATGGTTGTAAAAAGACTGCTCTGGAATTCAGTAAGGAAATATTTGATATTTTTGGTCACCATCTCAATGATGATTGTGAAAATGTCCACCCAAAATTTTTATGTAAGAAATGTCTAAGAAAACTCCAGCGTTACCAGAAAAGTCCATTTAATGTGTTTCTTGTAGATGTTGCTGATTTTACCAAACATGAAACAGTAACATGTTTAGTATGCTGTGGACATTTAAACAAGCATATTTATAAAATTAAGTTTTCTGGTGTTTTAAAAAATGACCTAAGTAAATCGAATAATACTTCACTATCACCTATACCTTCACCTATTACTTCATTTCACAAGTTTCTTGAAATCGCTAGCATGTACGAATTTATGAAAACAAGTGAAAGTGAAAATTGTTATTATCTTAGCAAAATTCATGAAATAAGTGGAATTCCAGTTATTGAAAAAAGTTTAAAAATTTATAAAAACTTTTCTTGGGACATAATTGCCTACAATTTGCTTGTATCTAAAGTAAATCCTTATCTTGCATTAATACCAGAAATAATATATGAAGAAAACATTCATGAGTTTTTTATAGCTATTAGCGAATTGAAGATTTGTCCAGCCAATAATGAATTTAAGGATCTAATTTCTCATAAACTGTCATATGGCTCCCAATTGCATTTCTTGAACAAAGATAAAATCATTAAAGCAACAATTGAAAATAAACAATTTTCATCTGAAGCAGATCTTAAAGTTATAAGGTCAAGTAAATGTGATAAACTAATTTCAAATTATGTAAGTAGATGCGATCATTGCACTGCATTGAGAAAAGATCTTATTTTGTATTCTCATAGATATGAAACAGGCACAATTGGAAGTAAAGAAAAATCTCCTAATATTTACAAAAATAGGGAACAACTATTACAAAAATGCGAAGGTCAACATAATTGTTTACAATATTTGAAGAATGTTCTAAAAAGAAAAGAAAAGAGAATAAAAAAACTTTTTGAAAAAGAAAGCATTGTTTTGCCTGACGAACTAAATGATGTTGTTAGTGGTGTTTTAAAAAACAATGATAACCTTAGCTTTCCAAGAGACTCTCCAAAGTATTTATTATGGCGAGAACAACTTAAAAATTTTGGATTAAAGAATAAAAAGTCTGCTCGATGGCACCCCTTGTTTGTAAGGTTTTGTCTCAGCATATACTTAAAATCTCCAGGTATAATTCTTAACAAGTATATAAGGTTATTCTAATTTGTTTACAAAATGTTTGTTTCAGTTGTTTTTTTTATATATTAAATGAAGTCATTAAATTCTCTTGTAACTGAAAGTCAATAGAGAGAGATGCCTAAGAATCTTCGAGGTACCTAGCGTACCTATCTCTTAACTTGTTAACCTTATTATTTTTTAAGCTTTGCTGACAAAATTTGAAACCTATAAAATAAGCTCAATTAATTCCTTATTAAAAGTCAACTTTTCCATTTTAAAATATAATATTTTTTTGAAATAATTTTTTTTTCTTTTGTTTATTTTAATTCTTTTAATTTTAAAAGCATTTTACAGTATTATTATTTTTATAATTTATTTAATTTTTAGCTGCATATGAGCACATTCGAAACTCAGGTTTTATTGAATTGCCGCATAGAACAACGCTTAACCAATACACTGACTTTGCTTCAAGTAACTCAGGATTTGTAGCAGAAATAGTTTCAAGATTATGTTTAGATTTAAAAATAGAAACACTAAAAGATCATGAAAGGCAAACAATTATAATGTTTGATGAGATGAAGATTAAACAAAATCTTGTCTTTTGTTCTGCATCTGGGGAGCTAAGAGGCTTTACAGAATTAGGAGACATTAACGAAGAACTTAATGAATTTGACAGGTGTTTTAGCCTGGTAACACACAAAACTAAGGATCTTGCATCACATATATTGTGTGTAATGGTTGGTGGTCTTTTAAAGCGTTTCACATATCCGTTAGCTTACTTTTGTACACTAGGGTTATCAAGTGATCAATTGTTTCCAATTATTTGGAAAGCAGTTAGAATATCAGAGAGTATTGGTTTAGAGGTTGTCGCTTTTGTTTCCGATGGGGCGTCTTCAAACAGAAGTTTCTTCAAACTGCATGAATTAGCTGATGGCTCAAATGTATCAGTTGATGGGGTTGTTTATTGGGTTTATAATCGATATGACATGGATAGAAAAATATTTTTTTTCAGTGACCCACCACATTTATTGAAGACATTGAGGAATAACTTAGAAAATTCTGGTAGTAATAATTTTACCAGAAATTTAACGGTAAATTTCCTATTCAAATTATGTAATTATTGTCAGATTTATTTTTTTATTTTTACTATATTTTATGAAACTTTTTATTGATAATTGATTTGTTTTTTTATATTTTTGGCTAAATACCTATTTTATAATTTATTTACACAATTTATTATAAATTTATAAGAAAAACTATTTAAGCAAATGAATACTTTTTTGTTGAAGTTGTTCTTTAGCGTTATTAAACTTAGTATGTAATTTTAAGACCATATTTCAGTTTCATCTTTATTTAGTGCAATGAAAAATCTTTAAACTGGCAGCAATTAATTGACCTCTACGATTGTGATCTTGGCAGGTTTCGCTTAGCTCCTGGACTGCGAAAGTTACACAAATTGACGCATGATCATATGTTTTTAGCACCTAGATTGCGGATGAGAGTAAATTTAGCTGCTCAGGTAACACAATTTCATTTTATATAAGTAAATGTAAATTTCTTTCAGGAGATGACGCATGTTATGTATAATTGAACTTTCAAGAAATGATGAGTAGTGGTTTCAGAACATTAGTAGAAGTTACACTATACTGAATAATATGTTAGTAAAAGTTGTTACAAATTCTTTAAGGTTTTGAGCAGCACTGTAGCTGATGCAATCGCTAATTGTAACAATGAACAATTATCAGAATTGGAAAAATTCATTCGTTTAACAGATATGTTTTTTGATATGCTGAATGTAAACAATAAATTTCAAGGTCAAAAGAATAGGAAGCCTGCTCTATACCCCTATCGTGCGGTGGATGATTGGAGATTTGAGGTATTGTTATCTTTAATTAATATACCTTTCTTAATGTTGAAATTTGTCATCATTGTGTTCTGGTTTTTGCACTTGACTTTAGGGTTGAGTTTCCCAAAAAAATGAGAATGAGTGTTATTTAATATTAGCCAATGAGTTTAACTTTGAAAAAGAAAAGCCAATATTAAGATTCCTTAATAAATAAAAAATTATCCTCTAAAATCTTTATTTTTCTATTTTCCTAATGCCATTTTTTCTACTATTTTAGTGGTTGCAAAGCACATACCTAAAATATATTAATGAGTGGAAAGCACAAGCTGAATCGAATGAAAGGATACCTAAGGCAATGAAAACCAAACTTTGTTTGAGTTCTCAGACTATCCAAGGAATCAGGATTACTGGTATTGGTATTTTGAGTTTTTTTGTTCATTGAAAGTATACTCACAAAAAATGTGTTACTCAAAAAAAAAAAAAAAACTTTTGAATGCTAAGAGATTATTTCATGAAATTTAAATCTATCGATGAATTCTAATTGAGTTGAGAATAGTAAAAAAATATGTTGCAAACTAGTTTGCCTCAAATTTGGTGTAGAGGGGGATAATTTTGGGGGGGGCATTGTTATACCCAGGACCCAATCATCGCAATTTTTTGCAAAGCATCATTATTATAACATAATGGCATAATGGCTCTTGGGAGCATAGGCGCGCGGCCCACAATAATTATGGCTCCAGCTGGGGCCCCGATTTTTAAAGTATATATTTTATATATTTATATATATATATATATTTTATTTTTTTTTATTTTGTCTTATAGTGCATTCGTTTGTTGAGCTAGTCCCATATTTATTAAGCAGAGTAACTGATGGACAAGAGCTTTATTTTTTATCCGATAAATTAAACCAGGATTCAGTTGAAGAACACTTTGGACGAATACGTAGTCGAGGAGGAGCAAACGAAAATCCAACTGCTCACGAATATGGCCTTCTAAATCGAAAGGTTATTGTGGTCAAATCTGACCTGCTGAAAGTTATGCGTGGTAATACTAGAGGCTGTATACGCGAAAAATTAATTATCGACGTCAATGATAACAGAGAACTGCCCAAACGCTCTAAAAGGAAATAAATTTTGTTGAATGATTAATTAGGCGTATTTCTCTATGGGAAAAAAAAGAAAACTTAAATAAAGAAATCCGTATAAGCATGGATTAGAACCCTGAACTAAATTTGGGGCTCTTGAACCCCAACGAGAGCGGGTTCTGGAAACCTTTGGGGTTCTAGAAAATAGTAATTTTTATATTAAAGTACCTTACTTCGCTAACATTTTCAAGTAACAAAGAAAAACTTAAAATATAAAGAAATAGTAAATGGTCACAAGTGACAATATTCTGCTACAAATGAATTTAATGTAATACTTATAAATACGTTTTCGACATTAATACAAAATAATAATAAAAAATCTACTATTTTGAAATGATCTAAAAAAGTAAAAAGTACTGTTACAGAGAAAAAACAATACCAAAACATACTTGATTGGTACAGGCCATCTGTAACCCTAAAAAAATGAAGTTCAAAATAGGTTTTCTAAAACCCTTTGAGAAAATAGTGTTTTGGAATCAGGGTTCTGATAAAGGAATTCCAGAATCAACCGTGGCGCATTAGACTTGTAATCCAAGGGTTGCGAGTTCGATACCCGCTCGTAGCACATAAACGTTATTGGTAAGTTTGTAAACGGACAGCCAACTCGTCTTCTGTGACAAGACCATTAGGACTTCTTAGAGCACCTTTTAAAAAATAAAAGATTCCTTATGTTCAAAAAGGGTTTTAGAACTCATTAATTTTTTAGAAACTCATTAAAATCTTAGAAATCATTTTAAGGTTCTTTGACTTTTTCTACTTTAAAAAAAAATTCTGAGCATCAGCTCGAAATGCCATTACAATTTGTGGCGGACTTAACGGCAGCAAAGTATTCTTTCCTTTTTTTTAAAAAAAGTAGTCGAGAGGGAACTGGCCGTATTTATCCTCGAGGGCCCTAGGCCTTATTTTAGAATCAATTCTAAAATAAGCCCCCTCAAATAGTGGGGCCAAAGGCAACAGCCTAATCTGCATTTTAATAAATATTAAAAATTAATCTGTAAAAAAATAATTTATTCAAATAAATTTTTGATGAAGCCTTAATTTGGATTTCCTTAAATTGCTGATTGAATTCTTAAAGATCTGTTTCGATTCAAGATTCGAAACAATAAAATGCTTATACGCAGAGCAAGAATTTAAATATATATATAAATTCTTTACTATATTTTTACTATATTGAGCACTTTGGCATCACACAAATCTTTTTAATTACTTTAAAACAGTTCTCTAGTTTAATTGCTAAGATTTTCCCTCAAAAAATTATTACATAACTGAAGAATTCTAAAGGACTAAACGATATTCTGTTGGTTATTTACAGCATTAAACGCAAGTGATGACATCATACTGATTTAGGTATAGACAAGGCTTCAGTACATACATCGATTGATTTAGGGAGAACTCACAAGAGAATTGATAACACATAGGCTTAGACAGGGATTAATATTATTCGTTTTTACTTTCTTCGTTTTACTTTGTTTTTGAAGAAATAAAGCGCTTTTTTTAGCATTAAAGTGCACAAAATGTATCAGGGAACTGTGACCTTATATAGAATTTGTAAATATATATGGAACATGGGAGAACAATTTCCACTTCAGACTTAAGTATGGGGAATAAGTAAAAAAGTATGGGGTATAAAATCTTAAACTAATTAACATCAATATTTGAATATAAAAAAATACATCTGTTTAATTACTTCAATTTTAGGAAAATATTACATGAAACGCAATGATGTAAAAACACTCAATTACATATAATACTTTTTATAGTTTAATAACTATACGATTCTTTTTATTCTTAATTAAAAATAGAGCTTACAAATAAAATATGTTACTTTTGATAAAAAAATATGATTCAGAAACATGAAAAAACATATTTAAAAAAGGTTAAAAAATCTGCTACTAATAGAATACACCCTACTTTAAACTTTTACGTAGTGAAACTTCTCCTTTACGGGAAATTTTATGCCCTATTTCACTTCTTCTCATAATCTGAATCCACGTTTTAACAAAGGCCCTAATTCTGATATTAATCCACCTTTTAATAATTTTCTCATATAATACATTTTTTATACTGTCATTTTCAAGGTCCATTGTTAGCATCTCCCATTTTTCTATGACTAATTCACTTTTAATTATATTGTTATAAACTAAAGTACTTAAATTTTCCCCGCAATAAGTGATTAGCAAATTTTTGTTTATAATTTTACAAGCATCTATTTCAATTTGACGAACAAAAAGCAAAAATCTGTCATTTACTATTATGAGCCCTCCTCTATTAACTCTTTCAACCCAGTGTATTGTATATTTATTTATATCTGCACATTCATCTTTTGGCTCTGTCTTTGATCCCCATAATGATAATAAATCAATTAATGCTTTACCCTGAGGTGATCGTTTATCCTTTATATTTTCTTTAAGAACATATATTATATAACCAGCAATATATCTAATAGTCTCTTCTTCAGAAATATCAAGAGGCTTATAAACTTCCTTGACATTTACATCTAAATTTATACATTTAACACGATACTCTAAACTCCATTGCAATAACCTATCAAATATATATTGGAGTAATAGACTGTTTGCTTTTTTCGATGTAGAAATATTGCTAAGGGATAGGAAATCATTCCAAATATCTTTTGCTTTTTTTAAATAGCATAAATGCAGAAATTTTTTGAACATTTCTTCTCTGTTATGGCACATGGTTCCATTAAGTTTTATAATTGTAAAAATTTCAGCTTTAGCAAGACTGTCAAACTCCTTAAGCTTTGATGTATCTTTTGATAACACTTGCATTACTTCTTCCGCCAACAACTTGACTTCTACACCTGGTCCAGTAATGTTATGCATAGGACCTTCAGATGCTTCCTTTAAAGATCGAGTAATAAAGTTCTCAGAGTGTGTGTTGAACTCTGATTCTATCAGCTTAGGAGCTATAAAGAAATGAATAGATATTGGTAATAAACATGACATGACGTAAAATATAATTAAATGTATATAAAAAGTATACATGCAGGGTGTTCGCCAGAATTATATTTTATAAAGCCAGAATTATATTTTATAAAGTGTTTTTAAAATATTGGGAATATTTGTAGTTATTGTTCTACAAAATATTGGCAATTTTTGTTAAAATTGATTATACTAAAAATAGTCATTGAATTTTGGGAATTTTAAACCCATTGGGAATTCAACGGTATATGCAGTGCCATCTGGCTGGCTAACATCCAGACATGTTACATTAATATTTTAATATAAAATTAATTATATTTAATATGCAATTATAATAGCATAATTGTATATTGTAAAATAAATGCAATTATAACTTACTAATATACATTATTTTTAAACTGTTTAAAATTCTTAGTCATGATTTTTTTGTATTCATTTTGTGTAGCTTTAATTACATCTTTTAATCATTGACAGATGTGTTAAAGCTACAAAAAAAATATTAACTTAATGTAATGTTTTAATTACATTAAAATATGTAACAAAAGCTACAAAAAATGAATAAAAAACAATCATGAAATGATTTTTAAACAGTTTAAAATAACACTGAAATACTAAAATCAGCAACTTTTTTCATTAACAACTTACTTTCTCCATGCATATCTTTTCTACACTTTTCTTCGTGAATTTTTAAAAAATTTTGATTTTTATACTTTTTACTACAAAAACTGCAACAAACTGGAAGTGTAGTAAGGGTGGACGAAGATTTATTTCTAAAGTAGACCTCTTCGAAAACAAATTGAGAAATATTATCATCGCTTACAAACACAAGCTTTGGAATATGAGGAAGTTCCTCCACTATAAAATCTATAGCAATATCATCCTCGTTGATTAAATCCTCAGAATTCACGATTTCTGGATTGAATAAAAATGAATCTATCTCCAGTTCTTCGTCAATGTCTATATTCTTTAAAGCAAATTCCAGTTCAATATCAGCCATTTTCCATGTAAACTTTTTATCTTATTTTTTAATTTATTTTTTAAAACGTTCATAACATTTTTTTAAAGAAATATCATTGGATATATACTTTTTAATGTGGAATGTGATAATAACCTTAAGTTATGATAATTACGCGTAAAGTCATTGAAAATTATGTTACAACTAAGACTGTTCCGTGAAAAATGACATAATTTAACTTCGTTCTCACTCCATCTTAATATAATTAGCACAGAAACGTTTAACGTTTAATGTTTAATGTTTAACGTCGTTTCGTCATTAGTTACTAGGCTTTGAAAAAGCGCGTTCTCTAAATGCACGCGGCCATTGGAGAAAGATCTCTTCAGCGAGTTGAAACTTTTTTCCTTTTGAAATCTAATCATTAGTTTAGATATATTACATAAAGAATCATATTAAGAGAAATGATAATCGTTAAGATCATATTTTAATTGAAGTAAGTATATAAAATAGTTATATATACATTTTTATTAGCTAAAGTAGAAAGGATTTAAATTTTTATCAGAAAAAGTAGAAAGGATTTTAATCTTTTAAATCGTTTGTATTTTGTTTGTTTTAGCTTTTCTTTCAGCATTTTTATTTTTGTTATTTTAATTTTTAGAAAGAAAATAGGGGTATGGATATTATTTAAAGTTACACTAATGCTACTTCCATAAAATGGTTATTACTACTTTGAAATTTCTGTGATGCTTTTAATTATTTTTGTTCTTTTTTAGAAAATTTAGAAAAATAAATTAAAATTTTGTGCCAACACTGACATGGCATGTCACATGTTATTGTATGTAAAGGTTAAATTTTGTTATGAGGATTACAGTTTTTATGAAAAAAAAAGAAGGTAAAGAGTATTGTTTGTAAATATATATTTTGTTTACTTTGAATCTTTTTAAATTTTATGGCGTTATTTTTAAGATTTTTGTTTGCACACATTGTTTGCATATATGCTTTTTTGATATGTATGTATATGTTGAAAGAAGTGCCTTATAGTTGTTTTATCAATATGTTTTTACAACAATGTAAAGTGTTTTTTTATTGTTCGTGTATGTGTTAATATGTGTTATATAATTGTTTTAAAATTGTGTTGAAATATGTATATAAAGTATATATATAACCTTATATACTTATTTAAACACATTTATTGTGTTTATAGTTGGTACATGTGTTTATATTATGTTGTTTCCGTGTTTTCAAAGTGCTGTGACTTGGTAAACGTGTAGAGCAAGATTTGTCAACTCTGCCTGCCAAGTAATGTACTTTTAACAGAGGGTTACACGATAGTTTTTAGTGTCAAACTATTACTGCTTTAGGTCTTGCTGTTTTCAAGCCTTTATTGTTAAAGATTATTCTAAAAATACCTAATGTATTTTAATAACATTTTGTATAATGTTGTTACTTATGTTTTGTTATATATGAATATTATCTTACTTAAGTTATATTATATACATATATTTACTTATGGTGTGTGTTGTTGCTGTGATGTTTTTTTGTTATCTTTTGAGTTAATAGACATTTGGCTTAACTTCATGTTTGTGTCTGTTATTAAAAATGTTAAATAGGTAATTTTGTCAAAAATCACTGCTTTTAATTATTTACTAAAAGCCAATACAAATTATTTTGCCATATATACAATTTGTTTTATCTCAATTTGATTTTTTTGTTTTTAGCGCTGTTTACTACATGATTTTACTATAAATCTTTTGGAATCATGATGTTCCAGCATAAATTGCTATAATCGCTATTAGTCTCCCTTCACATAATGAAGTTGCAGTTGTATTTGTTGGTGTACTACCTGTTTCCAGGGAAGATGTTATTTACCCAAGAGGTCATCCTCTTAAAACTCTATCAAGTATGTCTGCCAACTTAGATCCTATGGTTTATCCTCTATTTTTTCCAAGGGGTGATGCTGGTTGGCATAATCAATTGGTTCACAACCCTGAACGTGCTACATTGGTTAGAAATCATGTTACATTTTCTCAGTATTACAATATAAACTTTCAGTTAGACAATTTTTTTCTTCACTCTTTTATGGCAAAAAACTGTTTCAGCAATATGCTATTGATGCGTATGTTAAAATCAAAGGCCAACGCCTTGCTTTCATCAGAAATAACCAAAACAAACTGAGAAGCAACCAGTATAATGTCTTACATGAGCATGTAAAGAATTAAATGCAATTGATAGGTTGTTAAAAGATATTTGCAACAACAACTTTCCTTTCTGAGGAAAAATCATTCTTTTTGGTGGTAACTTTACGCAAATTCTGCCTGTTGTGAAAAGAGGACAACCAGCTGAGATAGTAGAATTGTGTATAAAATGTTCTTTGCATTGGCAATGTGTGCAGAAGTTTGCATGAACTGGAAATATGAGAGTAGAAGATGGGGAAGGTGAATTTTCCCAATGGCTACTAAAACTTGGGAATGGAACAATACCTGTCAAAGAGGAGGATCCTTAAAAAAGATGCATTAAAATACCAAATCAGTGCATTATTAGAGAAAATAAATAGATTGTTGAAAAGATTTTTGGAGATGCTGATCAAAATGATTATTCTAAATGCATGATTTTAATATCAACTAATGTTGATTCATTATCAATCAATGAAGAAGTGCTTGAATGTCTGCCGGGTAAGGTCAAAATTTATGCAAGTGCTGATCAAGTTGATACTGATGACCTTAATGAAAGAAATGACTTTCCTGTTGAGTGTTTGAACAGCTTAACTCCATCAGGTATGCCACATTGTTTAAAATTGAAAATTGGTTGTGTAATAATGCTACTTAGATATTTAGATCTCAAAGCTGGGTTATGCAATGGTACTCGAATAAAAGTTTGTGCTCTTCAAAATAAATATATTGATGCAGAGGATTTGACAGGTGTTTCTGGTGGTAAACGGGTTTTTGTTCCTCAAATTCAGTTGGCTCCATCAGGTTCTAATATACCTTTTGTTCTGAAAAGTCGTCAGTTTCCTGTCAGATTGGCTTATTCAATGACAATTAATAAAAGTCAAGGTCAAACATTTAATAGAGTTGGAGTATATCTCAAAAAAAACCATTTTTCTCTCATAGTCAAGAATGTTCAAGAATGAGAGCATTTAATAGTTTGTTTTTTTTTTTAAATTAATAAACATCTCATTCAAGGTGTGGTAGATGAAAAGTATTCCACAAATAATGTTATATTTTTTAATGTTCTTAATTTATAGTCTTAAGATTTTTATTTTGAAAATTTACTGTTTGTAAGTTGTTAGCACATTTTGGTTTGTATAAATTTATTTATTATTTTAATATATATATATTTTTTATAGCTTTTGATAAATATATCTGTCATTTAATATTGTTATAAAATGTGTTTATATGTGCTATATAAAATCATATTCGTTTATAGTTGTATATATGTTTAAATTATATTGTTTCCATGTTTTCAAAGTGGTGTGACTTGGGATTATGTTGAGCAAGATTGATAACCTTGCCAGCCAAGCGATGTTTCTGTACTAATTATATTAAGATATATATATGTATATATATATATATATTAGCTATGTTAATCCTTTTGTACTTCGAAATAGATTTTATAGTTAAATTTTCGATAAATGTTTATATTAACTGCCATGTCAAAATAGGTTACTATAAATAGGTAAATCGATTTTCGGTTTTTATGTGGTGTTTTTTTTTTTTTGGTTTTTTTTTTTTTTTTTTTTTTTGTTATGGTATTATAATTCCTTTTTTTTTTTTTTCTTTAAGATTTACGATTGACGCATTTATATGATTTATAAAAAAAAAACCTGATTACCTTTTATTGTAAATTTTTGTCAGTTAAAATGATATAAATATATGCAATTAGTTCAATTTTTAAAAATCTTCTCTATTTTACTCCTAATTATTTGTTGTACGTAACTTTGGGGATCTTTGGGTTATAATTGTAGTTTTGCGCATTTGTCAAATATCGAGTTACTTAAATTTTATAAGGTGTTAAACTAATTAATTATCTTAGTTTGCATTTGCAACACTTTTGAGGAAAGAAAAAATTGTTATATATATTAAAAAGAAAAAATTTTTATATATATTAAAAAGAAAAAATTGTTATACATGTAAATTATTGTTTTACATTTTATTTTCTGGTAGAAGGTCTTCATCAAAAACTTTATAACTCTTAATAAAGATAAATCTATTCTCCTTACCACCATTAAGGGAAAAACGGGGAAGGGAGGTCCTTTATTAGTGTCAAATTATTAAAGAGAATTAAATTTCGAGTAACAAAAGGAATTTTTAATAAATGGTAGCAAATAACCGTTTACTAAAAATTATTGAAACAAAGAGGCCATATATAAAAATGGTCAGATTAGTGCCATAAATTGCAATAGTCAAATGGTCAGATATTTTGAATAAATTTATTTAGTTGTGTGCATTTAACGTTTTAAAGACAATTTCCTTTGTTAAAGAAATATGTATCAAGGGGATGCCAAAGAATTATTAATTCATGTAACATTTACGTTCGCTTTATATTAATCTTATTAATTAAAGTTCACGTTATAAAAATAACACGAATTTAGCTTTACTTTTTCGTCAATTTAAAGCATGAGGAAGTAATATTATTTTGTGTCAGTAACTAAAAACGTATTGTTTTGAACTTGGTAATGTCGAGGAAAATGGTTCTGCCTTACACTGATATGACCTATTTCAGTTGTAAATTACTCAAATGTTAAATAATTGGTAAATTATTTTACCTCCGCATATTTTTTAATTTGAAGGCGTTTTTCTAAAAGGGTAATAGTTATGATTTAGCAACTTTGTGGAAAACACCCACTATAAGTTAACAGACCGACCATAACCCGTATTACGGGTTGCTTTTTTGCTAGTCTATAATAACTCTTTGATTTGTGGTAAGCCGTTTTAAGTTGCAGTTTACTCCATATATTACGAGTTAAATCTATTTTTAGTTTAATTGAAAAAATAATTGGCCAGATGTTCCAAAATCTATTTTATTATTTTAGAGTAATGTTATGATAAAAGTGAAAACAAAAGAATGCGTTAAATTGAATAAAGACAATGAAATCTTATAAAAAAAGCTTCGTTTTGATTTGTCCACCTTGTTATGTCCATGGAAAAATGTAGTTTGTTGAGAAAAATGTGTTATAAATTTTTTTTGTGATTCTTAGTATGATTCAAACGTTTTAAATTTTGTTAAGAACATAATAAACTATTTAAAAATTAATGTGTTCAATTGTTTTACTAGTTCTTTTTAGTTTTTGATCAACTTTTGTTCTAAATTTGAGTTTGTCCACCATGTTTTGTCCGATACTGTATATCCTGGAATATCGGGAATTTTTAATTTTAATTTTTCCGTGAATGCGAGAACTTCTTTTAACGTAATTCCCGTGGGGAAATGAATCTAGAGATGAGTTTCCACTTAAGGTGAGTTTCCACTTATCCGTTTTAGCTACGGGAAAGGAAAAGTGGGAAAATTTATAACGTGAGCTTGCGTAGTTTATAATTTAATTTTGAAAATTAATCACTACGCATGCTTACGTGATTAACTTTCTCATCCTTTTCCCTTTTAACTTGCTAAGAAGATCTAAACTTTCCTTGGTTATAAAATCAAACTAACTTCGTCACCAAGCCCTTTTTTTTATTTTGATACTTATGTTGTCATAGTAACATAACTTGTATTCTGAAGAAATATTTAAACCTCTTACAATTAAGGCTTCATATTTTAAGAAGCAATGTTAACAGTATCCAGCAGGAGAAAAGAACAGGAAGATCATGAAGAATCTATTTACAGTCTTATTCCAAAGACCCCTGAAAACAAAGCAATAGCTCAAAGGCAGGGATAATAATATTAAACGATTTTACTTTATCGAACATTTTAAAAGAACTTTTAAGATGTGATGCACATTATCTGTTTAAATAAATATTGTAAACCCTTATTTTTATGTCAGTAAAATTAATTCTGCGTAAATAATGAAAAAAGAAATGTTATCTTTGAAAAACTGTTCCTAAAGTGATTATTTTACATCTTTTTATACAAAATAAAATGTAGCAGAGATATCTTTGCTACACATCATTTTTAGAATTCTTTTTTATTTGCAATGTTTTCTAAATTTTTTTAAAAGTTGTTTCTTTTAAATGTAAACATTTGTTGTAGCTAGCTTCTTTTAGCTTACAGTTAAAACTTGTATTTATACTTTCTAAACAAGAATATTTAACAGAATAAGGTTTAGCGGAAACTACATAGTATTCTCAATATTTTAGTATATGCCTAATTTTTTATATGTACAATATAACTGTTAAATCTTAAATAAGTATAAATAAGGATAAATAATCTCATGATCTTGAGTGACATGATCAATAAAGTTTAAAATTTTGTGTGAATAATAAAAAATAAAGAAAGCAGTATACCCTCATATATATAAAAAATATATATCAGCAACACAACTATTATCTTTATTTTTTTAGGATTATTTTTTATTAACACATTTTGTTAATAAAACACCATTTCTAGGTATAAATCAATCTTTAATGCCAGTGTAAAGAAGGATCAGAATTTCATCAAAAAAGAATATAAAACCATGGTAATTTTTTTCTTTTAAATTTTGTAGAAGATTTCCTTATAATTTTTTTTATAAGTTATTATAATTAGAAATGAACTTTGTAAATAGTGTTAAAAATATGACCTTTAGATGCTAACATGTTTTATTAGACCTGAATTCATTTCACAACATTAAATGGTAGATTTAGTCAAACAATTGTAGAAAAAAAAAAGGCAAGGAGAATTGTACAGCTTAGAAGATTTCTTTACTTGGAGCCATGTTGGAGCATAAAATTGAACAATAAGTTAATTAGTTTCTTAAAAGACTGGTTAATTATCTCTTATATACAAACAGAGAGTACAAAAAGCAAAAGTTAGCCACCTTCCATGGTTGAGTAGACCAATTTTATTAGCAGTTAATTTATCTGCAACTTTACTGGACTCTATTCTTTTGCAATATTAAAAAAAGCCTTTAATTGTTCAAGTCTTTCAGCTCTTCTTGTGAAACATATCTATCAACTATTAGATTTATGACAGGTTCAAACGAAATTTGATTTGTATCCTAAATATTTACAGTATATCTTTTACTAAGAAGTCTATTGAAACTTCCTAATGCAGTTGTCATGCAGTGTAGTTTTTCTAAAAGAGCTCTTGAAGTTATTTTGTTGTACTGCACATCCAATAAAGTTAAGGTTACATTTTAATAACTCATCAATTTTTTTTGAGCCAGTACTGTTAGCAATATTACAAAAATGAACTGCCTGAAATCTTGGAATACTTAAATTCTTGTAAAACACTGAATTTTTGTTTTGCAATTAGTAAACCATTTATACCAAAAATAGGAATTGTTTTGTAAGTCAAATAGGTTCCAGTAGATTTACCATCTTGATAAGTAAGTAAATTAGGTGAGATTCAGTAGATTTTTTGAGCCTTTCTTTAGGTGAGTTTATTGTTCTAGAAGTTTGATCTGATCATGTTTGCCATCCAAGCCAAATGTGATCAAATCACTCAAACTTTTCTTTCTAAATCTAAACTTTCACTATCTTTACTTATGCTTTGGCTCTATCTAATTTGCACTTATCAATCAAGATGTGAATGATATCAACATCATTTTTCAATTCTATTGTCAGGTAGTAAAGTATTTGCAAGATCTGTACAAAAACCTAATAAATATTCACTTCTGACTATTTACCAAGATTGTAGTCTCCAGGAAGATTCCTTATTGGTTGCCATTCAACTTCTTGTAATAATATTCGTCATTCAACTTTTTATAAAAATATAGCACATAAAATGGGTTTTCAATATATGTGTACTTAAAATGTTTTAATTGTTACAATAAATTTGCCTTTGTTAAATTAAATCTAAATAACGCAATATAGTGATGGTTGCATTATAAAATTCAAAAAGTTTTGTTTTTGAGTATGGGTTTTTGAATACTAACCTGAATTAGTCCAAATTTTCTGCATTTAAAATGAGTAAAAAAGCACTGGATTTGTTGACCTTTTGTATTCTATGGTGAGTATGATGAATCCTCATTTTGAATTTATCTATGTGGAAAATGATTTCTACAACTGTACTTCTAACCTGGTTTGTTGTGTCACTTGTATTGAACTATCTAGACTGTAAAAGGAACTATCTAGACTTTGTCCCGTAGTTGATCTGTAGAAATGCATAAAAGATGATAAATCTTTTTCCAATTTTTAATGTACCATAGCATTCTAGAAGAATCATAAAATAAACATCTGTTTGAATAAATGTTTTTGTTTTTTAATATAAACCTTTCCCATGACTGATTGAGTGTTAATGTGCCTAAGTGTACCTGGCAAAGTTTACAGAAAGCTTTAATGGATCAGCTGTGAATCATACTGAAATATTATAATTATTATTTTATTGCCAAATTGTAACACATTTTAAAATTTATTTTTAAAAGCTTTTGATTTATCCATTTTTCATCAGCAGTTATTGAAATTAAATTCACATTAAATTGGTGATTAATCTTATAAACTATGGGTTAGCATTGCACAAAAAGAAATTCAGCTTTAAAGTGACTGGCAAGATACGTTTTTATTGGGAAGGTGGGTGTATAATGACCTAGATATATTAAGATTTTCAAATGCTCAAGAATTTATATCGGGAGGGTAAGTAGATTTTCCATTATTTTTTTGACTTTTATGTTACAAATATTTTATTGAAAGATTTATTATTTAAGAGAAGACTTTTATTATCTTAAGTGCCTAGTAATCAAGTAGTGAATGTCCAGGTCCCAATAATAACTGAACCCAAAAAAACAATCTAATCCTTAGAAGTTTTTTTTTTCAATTTCAAAATGATAATAAATCAGATTGATAGAAATATGAATAACTCAAATTTTATGTTGCTTGTTGTTACATTGATTTCTGCAATATTTGTTTACTAAGATGTATTTTTAATACTTTTTTTGAAGATGCATCAACTGGTTTGCAATCTAAAACTGACTGAGGAGTTCGGAGTATCTGTAGAAAACAAAAGGTCTTTTTAAATGTATGCTTACATAGTTGCTATCCTGATTGGTTATGATCTTGGGTGCTCTGTATAATGGTTATTTCCTGATTCTATCACCATTCAGATTTTGCCCTTTAAAAAGAAAGAAATTGCCCATATGGTGGGCTAACAGGATCCAATAAAATTCCCTAATATCAAGTTATTTCACTGAAGATCAATACATACAAAATGATGAGTTTATGAGGAAAATAATATAATTACTTTGATCCTAACAGTTAAATAAACAGATAAAAGTTAGATTCTAATAAATAATAAGCTGGAGAAGTCTTAAGATAAAGTTGTTAGATGTTACATTAACAGCATTATTATCATCTGTGTTGATCTTTAAGATCAGTATTTTGAAATATTTTACCCTTGATGTCATCAAGTTGAAATAAATCAAGCTTTTTAAAAGATTTGAGTTCATCAGAAAGTACACTTCTTATGCTTGATGAAAATTTTATTAAGAAGTGAATGTAGGAATTTTTGATATATTGGGAAAATTAACAGGCGGTTTAATATAAATGTAGAAGTAAAACAAAGAAGTTACACAATGACCATTCTCAAAAAAATTCAAAAAAAGATTTTTTAGATGTTATAGAAAATAAAATTTGTTTTACAAAACTTTATATTAGACTTGATATTTTATATTTGTTTTCACTTTAAATTTAATGATATGTATATTTATATCAGGGTCCAATGTCTATATGCCTAGATAATCCAAGGAATTTTCTAAAGAAGAGTACAAAGTTGCCTCAATTAACAAAAGGTAATTTTTATATATTTTTATGATCATTTCTATTATTTAAAAAAAATAAGTATATAAGTAGCATCAGGTTTCAGGCATAACTTCATTTTTAAAGACCAGCAATGTAATTAATTTTAAAGACTTTAGGAAACCACAATTATATAATTCATTCAACAAATGATTACTACATATATATCATGGCTTACTATGGTGTCAGGCCGAGTAAACGTAAGACTTTAAAGAAAGCTGTAGGCGAGTTTTTCTCTTAATAATGTGTAATATGGTGCGATCAAGGACGTGGTCTTTCTATTTGATATGCAATTAATTTCAATTATATTGTATGTGTATTAAATTTAATTTCTTTATAGATCAAAATAATTAGGTTCATAAAATATGGTTTTTAAGTGTTGTGTCTCAGGATGCAGAGGTAACTACGATGTTACAAAGTCTGTGAAAGTTTTTCGCCTTCCAAATAAAAAAAATCTGTGTGAATGAAAAAGATGGATAAGTGCTATACCTCAAGATAAAATTCCAGATGATCCAAATGCTTTTATTTGTGAAGATCATTGGCCTAAAAACTATGAAAAAGTTTTAGTTTATGGAAAGTTAAAACCAAAATATCCACCATCTGTATTTTCTTGTGCAAATTCAAGTCAAATTCCAACTCCACAGGCACCACCAAGACCAATAAGTAAATCATTACCATCCTTTAGAAGTATTGTGCCTGATGAAATTGAGGATTTTGTAAAAGCTGACAATATTTCATCCTTTGATGGTTTGTGTGAAAAAATAATATCTAAATCTATTTTTTTTTTCTTTTTCAATAATATCAAATATCTATGAAAACTGTTTACATCTTCAATCTGCTAATACATTAGACAACTTGAGTGTTCCAAAGTTTATTTTAAAGATGAAAAATGATTTATTCTTTGATAGCTACCACTGTGGTATTAAGTATACCATAAAACCTATTTCTTACAATCATATAAATACTATTAACTGTATTAGTTGTCTCCATGCTGCAGTAAACTATCTGAATTCTTTACCAATTGATCACAAAAAAAGTATTATCATTGAACAGATGTTAAGTATAAACTCCTTAGTGTTTATTGGTGAAAAAAATATTCTCCTGATATGGTTGCCAGGGCATTTGAGTATTTTTCATTGTCAAGAACACTTTATTCTTGATTACGTGATGACTATGAACTACCAAGTATATCACTGATGACAAGTTTGACATCAAAAGTTAGAAATGTTGGAGATGATGATTTTTTAAAGTTGTATTTAGACAAATGTTCTATTTCTCAAAGACTGGTCATTCTACTAATTGATGAAATTTATGTTAAACCACAGTTAACATATCAAGGAGGTAACATTTTTGATAAATCTGGTAACTCCCCAAATAAATTGACAAAAGCAGTTTTGGGTTTAATGATTTGTTCTTTGTTTGGTGGAAAACAGTTTTTGTGTAAAGCATTATCAGTAACAGGTTTAGATGCTAAATTTCAGTATGATCAAACAATGCAAACAATTGAAACAATAAAAAATTGTGGTTCTGTTGTTGCTATTCTTTTCAACAATAATAAAGTAAGTAGAAAGTTTTTTGGAATGTTTAATCCCCGTAATCCTTGGTGCACCAATCATAATATTTTAAGTCTTTATGATTTTGTTCATTTAATAAAATCTATTCGTAATAATTGGCTCACAGAAAAAAGCTAAGAACTATGTTTTACTTATAAAGGTGTTTCAAGAACTGCAAAATGGTCAGATCTTAAAAAGCTTTTTCTATTTGAAAAAGATGCTATTGTAAAACTGTCTAAACTAAATGAAATTTTTCCTAAACCAATTTTTCCTAAACCAATCGAATGTCAAAATGTATCAACTTGTTTAAGAGTATTTTATGATGAGACTGTAGCTGATTTAAAAACTCATTCATCCATAAAAAAATGTTGATGACACTACAGTTTTTTTATCTATTTTTATGAAATTTTAAAAAATTGTTAATGTTAAAGAACTTTATGAAAACATTTGTACTAGAGATGAAAATCATGCTGTTTTTTCATCAAACAATTATGAACAATTGAACTTTCTTTTAAATTTCGCTGATATGGTCTAATAAATGGCACCTGAAATACACGGTCAAAGGTACTTCTCATGCTTTTTCCCATATGTGTCATGGAATGGTTGAACTAGTGAAAGATTTACTAATTACAAGTCATATTTATGTTTGTCTGGGACATTTTACTAGTGACCCTATTCAGAAAGCATTTGGAAAACTTCGACAAGGATCAGGTGGTATCTATTTTACTAATGTTCAGCAAATATTGCAAAATGTTGACATAAAAAAAACAAAACTTTGCTTAAATATTGGTATCATAGCTAATGATTTAGAAGTTTCATCAAGTCATATGTGTGACAAATGTAGTCATGTAATGCAAGATGATATTTGGTCTAGAAATTAATTCGTGCGGTTTTTAATTGAAAATTGAAGGTTTATTTCAAAAACTAAATGAATGAATACATTAATGAAAATAGTGTCCATCGCTAGTCACTACTTTTGCCCATCTTTCCGGCAATTTACAAATTCCATGTCGAAAAAATGCTTCATCCTTAGAAGTGATCCAATCAGAGACCCATTTTTCAATATTTTCTGAAGAAGTGAAGCGCTGTCCAATCAAATCGTTATTCCTGCAATAGAACAAGTAGTAGTCAGAAGGAGCAACATCCGGAGAATACGGCGGGTGGGGTAACACTTCCCATCCGACGTTTTCCAAATAGTTTTTGACAGGTTTTGCGACATGTGGTCGAGCGTTATCATGCTGAAAAATGAGTTTATCATGTCTGTTACCCCAATCTGGTCGTTTTATGACCAGAGCTTGCTTCAAATGCATTAATTGTCGTCGATAAAGTTCTCCATTAATAGTTTCACCAGGTGTCAGAAGCTCATGGTACGCCACACCTTTCATATCCCACCATATACACAGCATAACCGTTGCACAGTGAATATTCCGTTTGGATTGTGATGGACCTGGTTCACCTGGCTTTACCCAGGCCTTTTTTTGTTTAGGATTCTTGTAATAAATCCATTTCTCATCACCAGTAACGATTCGATGCAAAAATCCCTTTCTTTTCTGTCTTTCAAGCAGCAAATGGTCTTTCTTCTTTCCACGTCTCTGTCTTTCAATTCATGTGGAACCCAATGAGACATTTTTTGAATCATACCCATGGCTTTGAGGCGTCTGGAAACTGTTGATTGTTCAACTCCTAACAATTTTGCAAGGTCCTCTTGCGTTTGACAAGAATCCTAATCGAGCAATGCTGGCAATTCTGCATCTTCCATTTTTTTCGGCTGTCCTGGTCGCTCTTGGTCTTCCAAACAAAAATCACCACTTTTAAACCGTGCAAACCACTTCTGACACGTTCGCTCAGCTAGAGCATGGTCACCATAAACTTCAACCAAAATACGATGACTTTCGGTAGCACTTTTCTTCATGTTAAAGTAATAAAGAAGAATTCTCCGCAAAAACACTTTATCAGGAACAAAAATCGACATTATCAGTTAAATTAAAAATAGTGTTGTTTACGCTTAAATCAAATGATTTATAATGAAAATGATGCGCATTAACAGTGATCTTCGCACGCATGCGTGGCTAAACGAAACGCTGAGACAATAAGCTAGTTTCGTAATCCCTTGTCAAACCGCACGAATTAATTCCTTGACCAAATACTTTGTTGAATGTTTTTCATAATCTTTCTGTTATTGAAAGCAATTTGTCTAAAGAAATTAAAACATCTTTTGTTTATATTGCTGGCTATGTCAGTAGAGAAGATCCTCCAGTTGAAGATACATCATTTTGTTTTGACCAATTTTGAGAATATATCAGAGAGATTAATCATGGTGGGTTAACTTTGCCTTGTGATAACATCTGCCATTGGATATTTTAATCGTACATTTTATTTCACCGTCTTTACAAATGTCTGTTATGTTAGCTTATCTAACAGCTTTTTGATGGTGTCTAACTTTTATGGATTTACCAATGTTTCAAAAAAACATTGTAGAATCCTTGCCAATATATTTGTTAACAATTATTGCCATCTTTTACTCCCCGCAATCTTCAAAACCCAAAATGAAAATATTGAAACTATCTTAAACGTGATATATATAATATTGTTTTTTTAACTAATTGTAGATTTATTTTGAAAAGGCATGTTTTTTTTTTTTCATAAAGATGTTCAAGCTTTTAGTACTATAAAAAGTGAGTCTTTACTATGTTATAATGAAATGTGGCTGGTTTGCATTTAATAAACGATTTTTTCATTTAGGAGGTTTTATTTGTTACAAAAGCCTTTATTTATGATAATTTAATTACTATCTAATGAACTAATGAATCTTTTTATTAAATAACCCAAAAAAAAGAATGCTTCTGTAAAAAAAAAAACTTGCCTACAGTTTTTTTTAAAGCCGTATGTTTACTCGGCCTGTCACTATAGTAGGCCATGATAAGAATGCTCAATATTTTGTATAAATAGAGCAATATATATATATATAACGAAGAAACAACAACTATGTATGATAACTTTCATGCCTAATGGCAATCATCAGCCATGAAATATTATTATTATTATAATAAACATGAAATAATATAATATGGTATTAATATTATACCATATTATATTATTTCATGGCTGATGATTGCTGTTAGGCATGAAACTTTAAGTACCATACATAGTTGTTGTTTCTTCAATTTATATATATATATATATATACATATATATATATATATATATATACCGTAAAGTTCACTGTAAAGTATAACATAAACTAAACTTTTTACTTATTGATTTTTTGGCAACACCATAATACAAATTCGTAAAAAAGTTTTAAGGATTTGCATTGTTACAACGTTTAAAACATATTTGTTTGTTTTTTATTCAATGTTTTTGCTTTTGCATTTTATTGTGATACTTGATATAAGTTATATTATATAACAAATATATGAATAAAAACAGCAAAATAAACATACTCAAATTGAAACATAAATAAAAAAGTACTAAAGTAAACAGAAACATTTATATTAATCTTTTTACACCACTGTGTTAAAACTGCGTGTGATAATGCTCGCATTTTCTTCAAATTCTTTTCTTGTTTAACACGATTTTGAATCACATGAAATTGTTCAACAAGAGATGTTGTTTGTTTAACAAATGCTGTCAGTTTTTCAGACTTCTCTAAAATATCCACAAATTCAGGAAGAAGGCAAATATCTTTTACTAACAGATTGATTGTATGGGCAGCACAACCATTACAAATATTTTTGGATATCTTCTTTCAATAATATCAGCTCTTATGCTTGATGAATTATCAGTTGCAATTCTTGTAACTTTATCAACACTAACCTCAAGAATTAGATTTTCTATGCGTTTTGCAATATTAATGCCAGTTTGTTGCTCTTGACCAGTGGGCTCAATTTTGTAAGTAATTGGTTTCATAGTCCTATTTTCAACATGAATTAAATAATTAATAAGATGATTTGCATTAATGTTTGAAAATCCATCAGTCACTATATTTACATATTCAGAACTATCAACATATTCTTTTATTGTACGTTTTTCATCATTTGATGCATCTTTATAAAGGTGCCCACTGATACATTTACTAGATGGAAGTTTATATGCAGGTCTAAGATTAGCATGATGTTGCTTCCAAGCAGAAGAGTCAGCTAATGCAAAAGGTATTTTGCATTAGCTGATTCTTCTGCTTGGAAGCAACATCATGCTAGATTCTTTTAAAACATCATGCCAGATTCTTTTAAAACTGAATGTTCAGAGGTTTGTGAGATCATATAATTTCCTTTTGTTTTAACTAAAACATTCTGAACTTCTTTTTTTTTTATTTTTAAAGCAAAGCTTAACTTCTTTAGACACTCTTTCACATCCCCTTAAATGTTGCACCCATCTCAATTATGAGCATACTGCTATTTGTTTATCACAATATCTGCAATAAATTTTTCTTAATGAACCGTTTCCAAAAAAAGAGTCATGCTTGTAAATTTGATCAGACATTAAATATTTTACTTAAATACCATATGTGTTACTATTATTATTATCATTAATTTATTTCAGATCAGAGAAATCTATAGAATAAACAAAAAACAAGTAAAAAAAAGCTATGCTAAAACGGTGAAGAGCAGCACAACAGCATGGTATAAAAATATAACGACTTAAAAAATTAAAGGTTTTACTAAGTAAATCTAAAAACAAAAATTGACACGGTTTGAACGTTTTGAGGTGAGTCATAAATGAAAACACCTGAAAAAAACCTTTTGGATGGATTTAATTATATAGCTAAAACATCTGAATTCTAATAAAATCACGTTTTCCTCTCTTATATGTTTTGATTTTGACTTCTATACATGTTTGTTCTGGGTGAAGTGCATGTCTCTTGAATCATTGCCATTGAGGTTTGCATAAAGAGCTTCAGTGGCTTGTTCACTATATATTCCAAGACTTTGATGACTCAGAGGGATGAACTGGGCCACTTGAAAGAACACAGTGTGGAACTTTGGAGTGATTGAGACTGGAAGAGCAAGGCAGAATGCAGCTTTGAAGTTCTCAATGTATTCTTGAAAATTTTCATCCAGATGGGTTCCAAAACATTCAGTAGCTAACTTATCAAATTGCCTGAATGCTTCAACATAGGGAAATGCTGCACTTACAGCTGCTGCTTCAACTTTTTGCTGAAGAATATCAATATTTTTCAACAGTCTTTGACAATGATTTCCATGAAAATATCCTCCATGAAAGGGCTGGAGGGGAATGTTTAAAACCTCTGGGCATTATTTGACCTCTGGCCAAACTTTGCTCAGACTCTTGAAAAGTTGGTTCACCACACCCATCAGTAGTTGAAGTTCCATTGGTGGTATTGCTTTTAGAATGAGTGTTTCATCTGAAATATTGAGCTAGGGAATGTTGATGACATTTCCAAATTATTTAGCACCCTTTATATTACTTCCTTCAGCAACAAAAGCTTGGTGAGCCTTTCTGATGCTTCCAAAAGTTCTCAGTGCACCACATTTTCAAAGATTTGAAGAGTCTGCATCACACCAACAGCAAGGATGTTTGCTAGCATGAGACTGAAGTCCACAAAGAATGTTAGCAACTTTCATGCCACAAAACAAGACAAAGGAAAAAACACCAATATTGGTGTCTTTCAACAGGTTTTTAATGTTCTTATAGTTTTCTGGCATTCCTTCAGAGATTGCTATAATCAGCTGTTTCTTTACTCCAAAATCTTTGAAGGAAGAACTACAAAGCTTATGAGTCTTCAGGACGGGACTGGTTGGTTCTAAGGCTACCATGATAATGCTCAGACTCATCTTAAGAAAGTCACCTCCACCATCAAGTCCAATTTTAATTAGATGTTCCTTGGAGACAGATCTTGCTGATACCATAAATTGAAGAAGGCTGCCAATATCATTACAATGAACAACATCTCTAAGGTGGTCAATGTCAGAACATTTAATTTTAGTGTCAGAAAAATGATCTTTGAGCAATTTTCCTTGCTCTGCAAATTTCCTAGCAAAGTATGGCTCGATAATTTTTTGTTGGCCTGCAGAGTTAAGAGTTGAAGCAACTTGTCTCATTTAGTTGTTGCACAAACCAATGTTAAGTTGAACTGTCACAAGGCTTTGGAGTTGCTTTGCCTGAAATTTAAAACAGATTAATGGAGTAAAATGTACCTAATGAAAAGCGATATGTTGGGCAAAAAGCAGTGAAAAAACACTTACCAAGTTTCAGTGGTAATTTAAGTCCTCCACTTTATTTGCTCAGTCGTACTGTGTCATTTGGAGATGCATCCTGGGTTCCAAAAAAAGAAGATTTTCTGCACTTTTTGCATTTGTTTTTGCAAGTGCAATAAGGTTTGTACCTCTAGTTCCAGGGGTGCACTTATGGGATAAACCCGGTTCAATCACAGTGAGGTATTTTGTGCGTCTTTTTTCATCTTTAGATGATTTCTCTTGAGTTGTACTGCTGGACAAAGGAGAGGAATTTTTGCCCTTTGACTTAGCAATTTGGCAAATAATACAAACACATGCAGGAGAATTTCTTGTTGATGGCTTCACAGCAATTGAGCTGAAATCATACAATTTGGGAAATGGCTGTGATGTTTTTCCCTCATCAATTTTTTGCAGAATGAAACGACAATTTGTGCACATTACATTTGGAAGATGATCATCATTAAAGTCTAATGGTTTTGGAGAGTGTTTTGCCAATCTGCTTATCAAGAAAGGTGTTATACTTTGATCACATTTTGACATGCAGAGAATCCAAACTGTGTTTTGACACTCAGCATGAGTTTTAGCAGAATTGGACATTTTAAATGTATTTTTTTAGTTCCTCTAACAAAATTTTATTAATCTTAGTTTGATTACTAGACCAAAAATGATGAACTTAAAAAAATGTTGTGGATTAACAAGAAATCAAAACAAAACTGATGTTCAACATTAGAGATGTGGTAGTTTCTAGTTTTGTAAAAGAAAAAGCTTTTTTTTTTTTGTTAGAGTTTGAATTTTTAATAATGTTTGTTGTTATTTATTCTATATTTACAATAAAATATCAATATAAGCTTATAAAAATGTTTTTACTTCATAAAACCCTTGAAAAAAATTCATAATATGAGTATTTTTACTATAAAAATATTAAAATTGAAATTTCTTTCTTGGGCGGTAATGGTTGATTTTAAAACCACTTGCAATAGTATCTCAAGGTTCCATATTATCACCCATCCAAAAGACTTTTATGGGTGTTTTCATTGATGACTCACCTTAAAATTTTCAAACTGTGTTGAATTAAAAAAAAAACAAACACTTTTATCATGATAAGTCAAATAATACCATGATCCAGTAACTTAATTCATTAAGATAACATAACTATTAGATTATCAAATCAGTCCGAGAATATATTTTACATATAAAAGTAAACAGGTATACTAACTAATATACTAATCTGTATACTAACTTTTAGTATACCAAGTATACCATAAAGTTAGTATATTGTATACTGTAACCGGCGATCCCTAATATATATATATATATATATATATATATATATATATATATATATATATATATATATATATATATATATATATATATATATATATATATATATATATACATGAGACCAAATCAAGAAAAAATTTTCTTAAAAAGTTAATTGGCTAGGTGTTTAAATAATGTTATTTGAAGAAAAAAGTAACTCCTGAAAATTTCATGACCTTATTCCAATATTTAGTGACAGCTCAATTAACTTTACTTTTCTGCTTTTGTTAACTGATCTACTAAGTTTGATAAAATAACTAATTAGCATACTGCATAGTGTTCATTTTACTTTTGTTTAGAACTGTGTTGTTTTTAATTGGATCTAGGTACTCATTAGGCAAACAAAGACAATTGATCTAAGTTTGAATGAAAATGCTTAGTAGTGACTGAATATTTATGTTTTTATGTGAATATGTATGTTGTATATAATTTGCATTTTTAGTGAAATAATATTTAGTATTAACTTAGTCAAAGTCAAAATGTCAAAGAAGAAAGTTATTAAAACAAGACGTGACACTAATGTGTGGCTATTTGGTCATCAATTACCAGTTCTAGATAAACTAAGTTGCTCAAGATGTTTGCTCACTGTAGTTCTTGTCGTATGACGCATCTTTTATGACTTAAAGACAAACAAAATGGACCTTTAACAAATCTGTTCCAATACTATTGATGAGGTTTTACCAAATGTGGTTTATTGTCAATGTTCCAACAACACAAAAATAGAATGCTATTGTTAAGCTAAAAGTTTTGCATAACTCTTATGTTAAAATTGGGAAAAACAAGTCTCACAGAACTGAAAGACATGAAATTGGAAACTGATTTTGTGAACAAGTTTTATTAGTGTTTGATGTGACCCATGCATATTGTGACAGACTTATAAAAATTCAACAAGATATAAGTTTTCTACAAGACCAAAAAGAAAAAAGGAAAATGGTGATGGGCTTGAAATATTTAAATTTTAAAGAACATAAACAAAAACAAGTGTATTGACATTTCCAAGAAGAGCATTCCAAAAAAAGACAACTGAAGTGAAAAAATATACTAAGACCAGATTGATTAAAAAAATTTCAGATTCAGAATATGAAGAAACTGGTGATGAGGAGCTGCTAATTAGCAAGTATCACCAGCAAAAGACCAGAAACACCGTTATATTAGAAAACCACTCTATTCAAACTCTAGCTAAACAAGACAAAATGTTAGCACCAAAGCCACATAGTGTTATTGATAATTTATTATTTATTGCTAGTCTTGATCGTACAAAAACTACATCGGTACAGGCTATGCACATTGTTGTACCAGTCCTTAAAGCTGTTGGCATTGACATTAAAAATATGACACTATCTGCAAACTCAATATACAGATTTAATAAAACAATTAGAAAATCAATAACCCATAACATTCAAGAAACTTTTGTGCCAAATACACCCTTAATAGCCCATTTTGACAGTAAAATTTTACCAGACGTATATGGAAACCTGGCTGACAGGATGCCAATTATTATATCAGGTTTAAATGATGAAAAACTATTAGTGATTAAACTTTCCTTGAGTACTGGTGAGCTTATGGGAAACTTGGTTGTTGAAGTGTTGAAAAAAATGGAAAGATGTTCCAAATTGGCTGGCAGGTCTTTGTTTTGATGCAACAAGTTCCAACACTCGTACTCACGCCGGTGCAATTACTATCGTTCAGAAGGCATAGACGCACTTTACTGTTTTTAGCCTGCAGGTATCATATCCTTGAAATTGTTCTGGCTGCAGTATTTGACCAGTTTTTCCAGTTTTCAGGTCCACAGATCGGAATATTTAGTCAGTTCAAAGAACATTGGGAACTTATTGACACTACCCAATACAATACAATTGAGGCTCCTGACAATGAAGTCAAATCTGAACTTACAGTTGCTGAATGTATATGGCTAAACCAGATAAAGAAAATTATGTTAGAATTCCTTAGGAATCAACTCTCCAAAAACATTCAACCATGAAAGGATTACCTGGAGATCATCCGACTGACACTAATCATACTGGGTGAAAATGATGATGTAATTCAATCCATCTTGCCAGGTGGTTAGCAAAAGGAAAATACTATCTGAAAATCTATTTGTTCTGTAGACAATTCAAACTTACAGCATATGAACTACAGGGTCTTCGTCATATCTGTCTTTTCATTATTACCATTTATGTGAAAATCTGATTTAAAGCTTCAAACAGTTCTGATGCTCCATACATTTTGATAACATTTGATGACCTTTGTCTACTCCAGACTTTTGAGTCTTATGGTAATATTGACAAACAGATAGCAGACATTGCAATTTAGAAAACGAGAGGACATTTACGGTATTTAAGCGAAGATTTAATTGGACTTGCATTATTTTCTGAATTTGTCCCAAGTAGTGAGAAAGACGCTAAGGTTGCTGCTCTAAAGATACCACCAATGAAAACTGATCTCAGAAGAGTTGATTCAAAATTAGTTGCACACTTTCAGGAAAAGACTCTGTCGGATTTTATCATTCAAAGATCAATGAATCTGTTCGCTGTGCTTAAAGTTAATCCAATTTTTCTTACTTTTAATCCAGCTGCATGGGTTTCTCTCCTGCCTATCTCACTGCCAAGCAAAAAATACCAAGCATGAGAGTCACCAATGACTGTGCTGATATTGAATTGCTTGAAAATCACAGTAAAATTTATGTATCAAATTCGGCATTTTGACTTCGACTTGCTTAGAGTATCAATCCATGACCAAATATTTTTTTTGGGTTGAGATCTGGTGATCTAGGGCACCAAAGCAACAAACTGAATTTGTTTGTGCTAAACCATTTACTATATGCTGCATAAGTTGAAGCCCCATCTTGCTGGAAGAGCGGTTTTTCAAAAACTATTTTCTAAATATTTGGCTATCCACCTTTTCTTTTCATCTCTAGCTGCCTCTAAAATTTCAAATTCAAATTACCATTGAAATTTTAGTTAAAGAATTATATAATTGTGTTATGATTGTTGTTGTAATTGATTACATAGTTTATTTTTTATCAAATCACTAATTATCTAATTGCTGCGTTTTTCTTAGATTCTCTTTTCAAAAATGAAGATGAGGAACAGAAAAAGCCTCCTGTTCCTAAACACGATGAAAATAATATTTTAGTCTCTAAACCGAATAAAGATTTCGTCAATAGAAATGCAGTAGGAAACATTTTATCTATTCCGAAAAAACCGGCATCTAAATTTGTGGATACAAAAGGAGGCGCAACACATACGTTAGAACTATCTGGATTGATCCCTGTATATTTGAAAAAAAAAGATTATGGAAAATTGCCAAATTACTTAACACAAAGAAAAGAAGAATTATCGGACTTGCAAAGTGAATATGACTATTTTCTTCAAGAATCTATTAATCATGGTACAATAAAATGTGTTTCCGCAACTGAAAGGTCTGTTGGTTAACACAGGTTACATTCATTAAGAGATGTTAAACAATTCAAAGTCAATTGAAGTTGTTAATATTGCTTTACAACTCTACCAAATGTAAATCTATTATTTTGTTCTAATTTTTTTTAGGAAGAATATAATTGCTGGTTTAAAATTAAACTGGGAGGAGATTCATCATCAATACCAAGGGCTCTCAGTCGTTACGGATACTGCTCCAAAAAAGAATCGTAAAGAACGCATGGAAGCCGAAATGAATCAACTGGAAAAAGATATTGAATTGCTTGAAAATCACAGTAAAATTTATGTATCAAATTCGGCATTTTGACTTCGACTTGCTTAGAATTGCTTTAAATTGTGTAGCATATACTTATATTTTTATTGTAGAAAAGTATTTTTGAAATTGCAATATATATTTTTTTTTACAGGGTCCAATACCTATGCGCCTAGACAAATCCTTATTTGTAATTTCTTAACAAACCACTTTTTCTTACTCTAGCGACTACATTTTTATTTTAATATTACTTTCTTTAGCGGCAAACTAATTTATCCAATCAAATTTAACTATGAAAAAATTAATTAACACAAGATCAGCTTGAAATAAACAATAATTTATTGATTAAATGAATATTAACAAACGTAAAATCTTTCAGCATGAGATTTTGAATTTTGTCCTGCTTCAGTTTTAATTATCCAGACGAGGCCTAAACCTCATGCAGATGTTCTTGATATACTCGATGGAGAGGTCATCCAATGATTTCCTTACGGATTGACAAAGATCATTCAGGTTAGGATGTTGCATGTAGCAACCCCCAACTAGAACTTGAGCCCATATGCTAAAGTCCAAAGGATTCAAATCTGGTGAGCTAGGGGACCACAAGTCTTTATCCCAGAATCCTTGTCTCTCGTAGCTAGTTTTGGACTGAGTTTGCTTTATGGCAAGGGATCCATCTTGCATCAGAACATAATTTTGGTCGTCCCCAAAGTTGGTTTGAATACAAGGAATTAGAGTCATTATAGCAGAAAGAAATCTATAAAACTTTATCTACCATCAGAGTTTAAAAGTATTAAAACAGTATAGAAATTGTATGCAAAAAAGGAACCCAATTTTTATAATCAACTTTAATTTAGGTTTTGGTTCTCCTAAATCAGATGCATGTTCATTTTGTGAAAGAATTCAAAACCAAATAAAGATTGAAAATAATTTAGAAAGGAAGAACAGCTTTTTTACTTTTTTAGTTGTTCGTAGAGCAAATGCATTCTATGATATTTTAAAGGAGCAGTTAGATGATTTAAAAACTATTTGCTTTGACCATCAACAAAATCAAGTCATTCCTAAAGTTCCAGATCAGCAAGCTTATTACAGTAGACAACTATACATATACAACTTTTGTGTTGTAGAAAAAAAACAAAAAAAACGGATCATTAAATCAAGATAATCTCACTATCTATACTTGGAATGAGAATAATTTCAAAAAGAATAGTTCTTCCTGTTCCAGTGCAGTATTTGACAAGCTCTGCAATACAAATATGGATAGCATAGATACTGTTCGTTTAGTTTCTGATGCATCTGGTAGTCAAAATAAAAGTATTGCTTTAATTTTTATGGCAGGCTTCTGGCTGTTAAGACATGCACCGATATTAGTAAAAACAATTGAACTTTTGTTTCCTGTTCAAGGACATACATTTTTGCCTTGTGACCGTGCATTTGGAACTTTAGTAAAAAAGCTTAAAAAGATTGAACTAATATATTCCTCAGAAGAGTACTATAATGTTTACAGTACACAGGGAGAAGTGAAAATTGCAGAAAGAGACTGGAGTGTGTTAGATTTTAAATCAGTATCTCTAAGAGTTTTTAAAAACCATTGCCAATGAAAGTTCAGGAAAATAAACGCTTTTTTATCACAAGAGGATCACTTAAAAATATTAACGTTCAAGGAGAACCAAATTTCAAATTTTTTCTAAACAGTCCTCAGATTATATCAAAGAGAGGGCGTGGCTGTTTTTCTTACCCATCTTAGATTCAGAGAGGAGTCCCAGTTTCAGATGCTAAAAATAAAGATATCAAAAGTGTAATTCTTGTGCATGCAGGAGTGAACTGGGAGCAGGATAATCGTTTTAATTTTTTAAAAAGTATTGTTATTGATTCTTTAATAGAAGAACGCCTAGAAGATGAGGAAGATACTATATGCAGTTGTCTTGATGAAGATGCTGTAAGCAGACATGCTTAACTTTTTGTTGTATTTCAAATTTTGTTTTTTTGTTGGTCAGTTTCTTAAAAAACTTACAATATTTTATTTTTCCCTTTGTCTTATACTTCCTTTTCCGTTACCTTATATATAGTATAATAATAAAAAACCTATAATTCGCGCAATTTAAATAAATCAAAATATTTCAATACTTTCTAATAAACTAACAAGCCATGTGAACTTAACCAAACATTTTCAAAATTATCTAAGTCCAACTGACATTATCAAAATAAGCTAAGCCCATATTTCAAAAAGGTTTATTTCGAGATCCTGTAGAGTTGCATTTTTTTTAGTGTCTATTTAATGATAAAAAATTAACGAACACAATTTTTTTTGGAGCGCTAATTAGGCGTGGGCCTGTTTTCCTTCGATTTCTCAAAATCAATTTACTAGGACTTAGAGCGTTTAGCAGATGGGCTCCTCAAATGATAGAATCAGAAAATAACTTTACACAAGAAATATTTAAGGCACATGATAATTCTTTATGAACAACTGAAAAAAGATTCTCTAATAATAACATTGCTCTTAATTAGGAACAGTATTCTTAACTGCTTTCTGATATGAACAAAGAACTTAAATGCGTATCTGAGTGGTTTAAATGTAACAAATTGACCTTAAACCTTGATAAAACAAAATACATTCTATTTCATCCTATATCTAAAAAACGTTTTTTACCAACAACGATGCCAAAAATTCTTATTGATGAACTAGAAATAAAAAAGGAAACTTTTACTAGTTTTCTTGGGATTTATCTTGATGAGAATGTTACGTGGAAACCACATATTGACTACATTTGTTCAAAGGTTTCTAAAAATATAGGAGTCCTCTATAAGTCAAGAAATTATTTAAACAAAACCATTTTAACCCAACTCTATTACTCATTTATACATAGTTATATTAACTATGCAAATATTGCTTGGGGAAGTACAAGCAAAAGTAAGTTGCGTACTCTTTACCGTCGTCAGAAACACGCAATACGCTTAGTTTGTTTTGAAAATCGACTTACGCATTCAAAGTTTTTATTCAAAAATATAAAAGTACTTAACATTTATGAAGTGAATGTATATAAAATATTATGCTTTATGTTTCAATGTAAAATCAATCCGTCCTTACACGTTTTTAAAGATTTTATTACCTTAAAAACAAAAAATAAGTATACACTACGAAATGATAACTCACTCTTTGAACCCTTTTGTCGAACAAAATTCAATCAGTTCTGTATAGCTTATCGTGCACCCAATCTCTGGAACAAAATTGTTTTACCTAATTTTGATTTATCAACTACCTTCCCAGTCTTTAAAAAGAAATTAAAAAAATTCATTCTCTTTAATGACAATATGTTGAAATACTTTTAAAATTAAGAAATTTGTATAAACACGCTCTTTTGTTTTTTGTATTTTGTCATTTTTATTTGTCTATTAATAGCTTAAGTTATATTCTATTATAACTTTTTATGGTTCTGGCGACAAGATCATTAGATCTTCTATCAGATACCAAGTTTTTATTTAAATTAGTCTATATATCACGGATTTAATTGCATCACGAAATAATATATCTCGGATTTTAATGTATTACGAGAACATATGTCATGAATTTTGTTGTATTACGAGAGCATATATCACAGACTTTATTATATTACGACTAATTAAATGTAAAACTGAAAAAAAAAAAAAAAAAAAAAAAAAAAAAAAAAAAAAAACTGAAGGAGAATCTCTAGATTTGGAAGTAACTAGACAAGAATTCGCAGCTCTACATCTTAAATAAATACAACATCCGTACGCTTTTTAGCTAGCATTGCAAAAGCCGTATAACTCAAATTTATTATGTTAAATGTTGTCTAGAGACCAACTATGCCATCTCGGAGCACTTAGAAAGGGTACTGAGCGTAAATCATCGAAAATCTGGTTCCATTTAATCAAGATATTATTTCCTATTGGTGAATTCCACCCTATTTTTAACTTACAAATCGGGATGAACTCGTTCACCAAATGAAATGGAATAAAATTAAATCAAAATTAACATTAATTCAAGATCTTAAACGAGCTTTAAAAGACATTAGAGTAAGTGTAGCTTTAGAAAGTTTTACTAGTTGTACCAATCGCTTATATCGTATGTCAAAAAGTAATGGAGACTATTTACATTAAATAAATCATGTCGTTTTGTAGAGAATTTAATAGTAAATCTTTTAAAAAAAAATCACTTTTCTAGCTAAAAAAATAACAAAGTTATAATAAAAATACTACCTATGCCATTTATCTTGGGCCACCCGTTAGTTTACTTTTTCATTCTTTCTTTTTTTTTTGCGAAATTCGAACTTTGAGCGGTTGAAATAGGAAAAGCGAAGTAGATTTTGCTAATTTGAGCCTAAATAAGTCTTCTGATATCTAGGGGGCATTAGTCACTCGCCTATAATCCAAAAAAGACTGAAGATCGACCCTGGTGTATATTTATCCTGATATTCTTATTTTTTCACTTTTCATTACCCCAAGCATAGGTTACATCCTGAACTTTGACTCTAACAAATCAGGTAATAACTTACTTGAGCTTAGAAAATAAAAATTTACAGATTAACATAAGATAGTAAAATATTTTCTTTCTAAAACAAAATAAAGTTAAAGATTGTCTTTTAAACTGCATAAAAATTAGATTTACTGGCCCTGCTATTAGTCTGATCCACCACGTGCTTTGCGTAACCTTGTATATTGGCTTTGTCAACTTCTAAAAGTTTTGCAAGGTATTTTCTAAAAATTAACAATGGAGAAGCTGAACAGAAGAATGAAATTTAGCAAAACCTTATTGTGAGATTTAACACAAGTATTTAAAGTGATCAATTATTGGAAAAAAAAGATTAATTAGTATTTAACATTGTCATTTCTTACTTTGGCTATGAAACTATCTGCTTAATAATCTCATTCACATATATCACGTTTTGAAGAGTGCTCGATATTTATATTTCATTGTCCTATGAGAAACAAGGATTAAAAAATTGTCAGTATTAATCCAGCACCTTGAATTATACACAATTTAATATAGTTATCATACAATGAAAAAAAAAAAAAATTAAATGGAATTCAAGGAAGCAATTTTAAAAATTTCCCTCTTATATTTGTATAGGTTTTATTTAGACCAATTAAAACTTCAAGTTGATTAAAGGCAAATAATTGATGAAAAACATATGTATGTATGTATGTATGTATGTATGTATGTATGTATGTATGTATGTATGTATGTATGTATGTATGTATGTATGTATGTATGTATGTATGTATGTATGTATGTATGTATGTATGTATGTATGTATGTATGTATGTATGTATGTATGTATGTATGTATGTATGTATGTATGTATGTATGTATGTATGTATGTATGTATGTATGTATGTATGTATGTATGTATGTATGTATGTATGTATGTATGTATGTATGTATGTATGTATGTATGTATGTATGTATGTATGTATGTATGTATGTATGTATGTATGTATGTATGTATGTATGTATGTATGTATGTATGTATGTATGTATGTATGTATGTATGTATGTATGTATGTATGTATGTATGTATGTGTGTGTGTGTATGTATGTATGTAGGTATGTATGTATGTATGTACTTGCAAGTATTTATATTTTTAACGTCTTAAGCTAAACTGGGTTAACATATACCAAGTATATTACACAGAAAACGAATCATAAAAATTAGAAAAGATTAAGTGAAACATTTAATTCAGTTTCAAGTATAAGCCAAAAACAAAAAGATAAACATAGCAACAAGACAAATGGTTTGATATATTTTCATGTAAAACTTTCAAAGTAGAAAACGATTATTGTATTGCTTGAAACAGCTAGTAAATATTTAAAAATCTAAAGTTTCATAGGCCAGTTTAAATCTCTTAAACACAGGTCAACAAATAATCAAACAAGCAAAAAAGATTGGCTTTATAAGATTTTTTTTCTCATTACTGATATTTTTATTTACTGATCTTTTTATAGTTTTTTTTTTACCACGGCAGAAGAGACTAATTTCCTATAGTTATTACCTCTACCAGATTTCAACATTTGTTATTTGATTACAACCTGATGTTGTCAAGTAAAAATGTAAATTTGATCACACGGTTTTACATAAAAAAAAACAAAAAAAAAAAACAAAAAAAAAACACTTGAAAAACGCTGATCGACTTAATATCTCAAAGTGTCGTAAACGATATTCGCTCCTTTTCGTCGTTTTAGGGGCGACGCCGGAAGTTCATAAAAATCGTCGGATTTTCTAATCGTTTCACAAATCACAAGCTTTACAAATGGGTAATAACAATTATCAAAGTGTACTAGACTGAACATTACTGAAAAGGTTGTGCTTAGAGCTCAATATTATTTATTTTTAAAGATATTCTCCTTTTTCAGAAAAGACAAAATCCGTCATAACCCATATCGTCGTAAAAAACCAACATTTTAATTTTTAACAGCTTTTGCCTAGTAACTTTCATTTTATTGAATTATTCGCCAAAAAAAAATATGCTTAAAAGAAATGTTTAGTGGTGCAACCGAACACTGACTAGAGTCAGACATGCCTTAAATCACCCGGCAGCGTGATTAATTAATTACGCAGAAAATAAAAAAGAAGACGAAGTTACTCCGAACAATACTCTGGACAATCTGTATATGCTTAAATTAGCATTTTTAAAATTATTAACGTCTAAATCAGCGCTGGCCATACTTTTTGGCACGAGAGCCGCATTCAAATACTTACGTGAACCAAAGAGCCGCATTAAATAATTCGTTAAGAAAATTTTTCTGCATTCTTTTTTTAAGATATTTTGCCTTACAAAAAAATTAGAAACTGGTGGCAAAGTAAGTGCTGTAAAATACACCATAAAGTTAAACTTAAATTTTTATGAAAAGAAATAAATCTTTTTAAAGAAATTTTTCTAAAAAACCTTTTGTGTACAAATTTTATGCTTACTAGTAGTTTTTATGTCTAAATTTAAAAAAAAAGTTTTTCAAAGGCAAAAACTTTACTTTAAATGTAAGCTTGTTTAGAATTTCAAATTATCTTGAGTGTTTCGAAAAACTCATTTATATCAAGTTAAATAAAAATCTGATTCCCTTTTACTCTCACACAAGAAAAACTAGTTATAGAATTGTTTTAAGAAGCATATTCACATCATAAGTTTTTAAAAAAGTAACAAAATTACAAACAGTTATGAATTTTCCAATCAGGCACTAAGATTCTGAACTTTACTAGTAAGTCTCTTAAAATCTGGCTTCAAGCTTGTAGTTGCTGTTCTAAGTAATTATATACGATACCTTGATTTGACAAATTTCATAGTGGAAAATAAAGATTCACATGTGTATGTTGAACAAAAAATTGAAATAAATTTTATGCTAATCTTTTTTATTAGGGGATACTTAATTTCAGGCACTATCTTCCAAAATTCTAACAAAGTTAGTGTTTTATGCAGCATCAGAAGATTTTGATCTTCTTGGAGACCTAATAGTTCTGTTTCAAATTAAGATGCTTCTTCAACTATGTTTGATGGAATTGGAAAACCATCACCAATAATATCAATTAAAAAAGGATTTATTATAAATCCTAAAGATGATTTAAGTGCATGCAAATCTATAAACATTTTTTGAAAGTCTTTTAGTAAATTCTGTTATTTTTCCCTGTATGATTCAATATTATGGTCATCATACTGAATTGAAGGATTAGAAATAATCATCTTCTTCATTTAAGAAAAATGGTTAAAGGTTTTTAAAAAAAGATCTCTCTAAAAAAGGGTAATTTTTTTTGAAAACTAAAATTAGTCTGAGCAAGATCAGGTATAACATTTTCATTTCCCTGAAGAGACAAATTCAGACTTTGTAAATGTTGCATTATATCAGTCAAAAACAAAATATCTTTCAAAAAATTCATATCATCAAGAATTTCAAGTCTTTTTCTTTCAATCAAAAAAGATTTAACTGGTTCTAACAATTCTACGAACTTACAAAAAGCATCACTACTTGAAAGCCACCGTACAGCATAGGAAATTAAAATGTTTTGCTACTAAATGTTCACAGTGAACCAACCAATGAACTGGAATGAACTCTGGATACTTAGGATCTTTTTTTAATAAACCAATAAATCCAACATGTTTGCCAACCATTGCTGGTGCACCACCTGTACACTAGCAAGCTTGTTGATAGGTGCATTGGCTTTAAGTAGAACTGTTTTAAGAGTTTCTTTATATCAACTCCACAAGTTGTATCATTTAGTTCAACCAAATCTAGTAATTCTTCTTTCAAAATTGCATCTGATGTTACATACCTAACAAATACTGACATTTGAGATTTATCTTAAACATCTGTTGGTTCATCTAGAGATAAACCGAATGCTTCACAGTTTTTTAAGTCATTCAACAAGTGCTGCTCAATATCAGCACCTATCTCATATTCTTCTTTCAATTGAATTTTGAGAAATAGGAATCTGTGAAATTAATCTTTGGATTTTTCTATTTTTAGGATCTAAAACTATGAGCACATCTGAAATATTTTGCTTTACAATTTTTTCTAATTCTCCATCAGTGTAAGGATGTTTTACTCTTGCAATTTTCCATGCTATAACAAAACTTGCTTCTGTAGAAATAATTGATTCTTTACTGAAAGATGAAGCATTTATTTGATTGTTAATTATCTTTTTGAGCAATTCAATTCTATTTTTCCTGTAGTCTGAATTTAATGGACATTCCTTGGAAAAACTTATATGTTTAGTTTCATAGTGGTGTTTAATATTCCCTGAGTTGTTGTGAGCAAGTTCTTTATTACAAATTAAACAAATCGGTTTATTTCCTTTTTCAATAAATGCAAATTTTTCTGTCCAATCTTCATTAAATATTCTTTTCTCGTCATCAATTTTTCTTTTCTTACTGCTGATGCAAAGTGAATTATTGTTAGTATTTACTTTATCTATTTCAAAAAAATAAGTTTTGCGATTAAGTAAAGTCAATACGAAGAGTCGAAATGAAATTTAAAGAGCCGCATGCGACTCGCGAGCCACGTTTTGGCCATCCCTGGTCTAAATAAAACAAGTCTTTATACCAATTAAATCTTCCAAAGTCATGATGTTTTTTAGCTTATGCAATGTTCAAAAACGCTTTTTCAATGTCAGCAATAAAGGCGATTCTCTTCGCACGAAAACATAATAGTATACTAAATGTTGTAAGGGATGGTTCTGAAAATAAACATTCATTTAACGAAGGACCAGAGTTGGAAGAACTTACATCAAAAACTGTAAGCAATTTTGAAGTTAGTTTATCTTCCCGAATAACTGGACGGTGAGGAAGATAATCCACGTCAATAATGTTACTTTCAAAATTAGAGACTTTCTCGATTACAACACCTTTAACAAATTGATCCTTAATGATATTATAGTAAGATGAAAAGAAACCTCCATCGTCTGTAAATTTTTTCTCTCATGCTAAAAATCTTGATTTACATAACTTATTGTTATTTCCAATCACTAGATAATTTGACTTAAACGGCAATTCGACTTCATACATTGCACCATTCAATTTGATATTTTTAAGAAAATTTTTATGCGCAACCACATCATCCTCACTAATTTTGGAATCCTCACATAATAAATTCAAATTCTTTTTAATCAAAATTTTTTCGCCGTTTAACTCTGACGCGACTTTAAACACATGAAATGATAAAACAGTTGAATTATCAACTTGATTTCTATTAACCATCATGAATCCGCTTATTATATATCTAACTTTAGATTTAATCGCTACTGGACCGTTAACACCCATAATAATTTAATTTTTCATGAAGTTCCAATAAAAATTAGCACCTATTTAACTATTGACTGATAATTTTCCTTAGAATTAATAATCTTAGACCCTTAAGATGTTTATAATTATTACAAGCTATATTAATGTATTTTTCACATCAAGGAAAACATGTCTTTCACAAAACATTCAATATTTATAAAATACCTATAAATACTTTCAATAGAAACCCTTACTTTTTCTAAGATCTCAGAAATACTACCGTGTCCAAATGTTTTAATGTTAACTTCCTTACTACCAATACGTTTCAGATTTAGTTTGAAACGTGTTTTGGGAGTAATATAGCTTGGTTGCGAAGAATTGTCGATAAAAGTCTGCATGTAGCATAAATGGAATGTTTTTCATTTTTAACAGTAGCTAAAGCTGCTTGTAATAAAACGGTTTTAGTTGGTTGAAGAATAGACTTAGAAGAAGAAAGAACGGAGGTACTCGCAACTGAAGCCAACTCGGCATCCTTAATATCTCTGGTCTTGTTGTTAATATATTTATAATCTCTACTGTCAACGTCACAAATTAATACACGATGAAAACGATTACATTTAAAACATTTTTATTTTGAGGAACACTTATTTCTAAAATGCCCATTACAAAGACAACGAAAGCAATATCTTTTATCGCTTAAAACCTTTTTTTCAATCCGTAATGTTTGTTACTATTTTACACTGATGCGATTTATGATTATTTTCTCGAATTAAACAGAAAGGTGAATAAAAATCATTTTCCTTATAGTTATAAATCTTCTATCTATGACTTGATTGCTCACTTGAATGAAATGTGCTGGCAATAAAAGATAAAGTATGAGAAAGGAACTTGTGCGTTCACATGCTCTTAATTCAGATTTAAATACATGGAACACATCAATATTTTCCCAGGTTCCTTCATCACTAAGCTTAACACTTATAATTAAATTCAGTTCTTCAGGAAGCTTTTCAAGTATAATAGGAACAAGAAAAGATCCATACATTGAAGAATCAATATCAATATTTTCTAAACTACTAATCTGAACTTCAACAGTGTCTATAAGGTTTCTCATTGAATTGACATTTTTAATACTGTTTATTCGTTCAAGCTTTAAAAGTTTTCCCATATAAAAGGAAACCGTCAAATATTTATTTGAAAATCGCTATTTTAAAATGTCTAAGGCTATAATATAATTGTCATTTAAAAAGAACAGAACATTAATTGCAGAATAGGCTTGTCCGTGAACCAAGTTTCTTATATATGTCATTTTTTGAATGTTACTTAAATTATCATTTTTTGCATCATTAATTGCACAGTCAAATTTCTCCAAAAAGGATTGCCAATTTCCCCAATTTCCGTCAAATGCTTCTATTTTCAAAGTCAGAAGTTTGATTGGCTTGTTATTTTCAAACGTTAGTTTAGAATTTAAAGTTTAACGTTTAATACTCAATTTAAATTTGATTGCTAAATCATCATTAATTTGCATTTCATCTGCATCTTCGATCAACAATGAAATTTGAACTAGAACTTTAATTCTCTCGAATCTATCATTTGCAGTCTCTCTCAAATTGATAAGTTCTGATAAATTATCATTTTGATTTACATCTCCCATTAAGTCATTAGCCTGATCGAATATTTTTAAAAATAGAATTAACATTCATATTTTTCACTCTTCTTTTAGTTGTTAGGACAGACGTTTCACAAATTTGATTTCAAATTTAAACAGGATTTTTCTAACTCAAAGTATAAAAATAAATCTCACAAACAGCAATTAATATTCGAATATTTTTTAAAATTTTAAACGCTTTAAACGTTTCTAATGAACTTTTGATAAAATTTTTTTATTGCTCATAATAATTTGTTAAAAAAAACAAACTTTTCTTTATTCCATATTCTTTAAGCATTTTTGTGATTGTTTTCTTGAATTTTTCCAATTCTGGGCCACTTAGGTTTTCGAAAACAGCCAAACACATTTCACATTTCACATTTCAAACACATTTCACATTTCTTAATTTGGTAGACAAACATTTTCCATCTAAGCATATTTTGAACAAAATATTCAATAGAAACACTTTGAAAGTCAGTTACAGCTGCATACCGAATTTAAAATCTATAATAAACTGGCATAACCAAAAAATCATCGAAGATATTGAAGATCAAAATAAGAAATCCTGCAATTGTATCAACAGGTTGCATTGTCCCCTAAATCAACTTTGCCTAACAGAAAACATACTTTACAAAGCTGTTATTTCTTCAGACCTTCCGAACTATTTAGATAAAATATATATTGGCATAAGTGAACCACCTTTTAAATTACGTTATGCAAACCACATTAAGTCGTTCAATACTGTAAGATACTAAAACGACACCGAACTATCCAAGGAAGTGTGGCGAATAAAAGAGAAAAACGGAAAACCTTTTATTAAATGGAGTATAATCAGGAAATGCCAGCCTTATCAACCAAGCACAAGAAGATGCGCTTTATGTTTAAATGAATAAATACATGCTTGCGTCATTTGACAGTAAAGACTAATTTGAAGCCATTAATAAGAACATTTCTTTTTTAACGACATTTTAACGGTTTTTTCGTTTTTCTTTAATGTTTTCTTTTTGTAACGTTTTTTTCATTATGTATTTTGGCTGATGATTGCCGGTACGTCGGTATGAAACTTTAAGTACCAACAAAGTTGTCATCCTTCGCTTTATCTTCTATGTAATTGCTCTTGCCAGCAGGCTATTGAGCACTCTCAAGTGAAGAAGTCTTTTACTAATCACAAATATATATATATATATATATATATATATATATATATATATATATATATATATATATATATATATATATATAATCCCACAAATAAAGACGCAAACAAATAATGTAATGAAAAAAATGGAAACCAAATACAATAACAAAGTTTATCGAACAGAAAAATATCACGGTAAGTTATTTTGAGTTACAAATGCTTACATATTTACATTTGAAAAAGGGTATATTATATAGAACGATTGCATTTTTAAATAAATAGTTAAAATTAACTAATAAAATTGAAACTCATTTATACTTGGTAAAAAAAAATTATTTAAACAAAACATAAAATCAATATTATAATGGGTTGATTAGTCTTGTTCTACTTCATATTGGCAGTAATGCATAAATCCACTATCCTACTTTTGCATTGAATTGTCTGCAATTCAATCAATTATGAAAAAATCAACATAATAATGATTAAAACGCAATTTTATGATTAACTAAAATTTTTTTTGAGTGTCACATTTAAACAATAATGCAGGGCTCTATATACAGCTACTACCCCTTTAGTTGTGCTCCTATCCAGTATAAAGTCCAGATCAGGGAGAAAGTAACCAACCATATATATATACTTTTTTAAGAAATGACTTATGATAGGTTATATAATTATGATAAATTTCTTTTTGTAGTTTTTATTTTTGCTTTACACTTTAGTAAATTTATCATCCTGTAGATAATTTTCTAAAAGACTTTGTTCTAGAAGTGAAGCACCTCTCCATCGTTGATATACCTTTCAATAAATTGAACTTAAAATTTTGTGATGGTACTTAACCCTTTCATGCGCTGGGTTGTTTTATAACAACAAATTAAACTAAGCTTCCCCAATGCAGATAGTGCATTCTAGACCATCCAGCTATTCGAGCTTTTCAACTATTCGAATATCAAATAGAAAAATCTGAAAATATTCGAGTAATCGAATACTCGAATAATTTATCAAAAAGTTAAAAGACATGTTAAAAAAATAAAAAATAATAATTATAATATTATAAAATAATTATAAAAGTGTTTTATATTTTATTATGAACGATTTTATTATTTTATATATGTATTATTTTTTTTCTAAAAACATATATTTTAAAAATAAAAGAGAATTGAATGTTTCGAAATTTAGACTTGTTCTTCTTTTCGTTTTAATTGCACCTGCTGTTGAGAATGCTCTTTCAGAAGCTGTTGAGGTAGGGTGTATTGTTATTAAAGCGTTATACAAAACGTCCAGCGTTGTCGACCGTTTTTTAAAAGAATCCAATTGACGAAATTCTTTCTTCAATTCAATATATTTATCAATTTCGCTGCGATTGCTAACATGACAGTTTTTTGGTTCTGTAATAGAACTTATTGCATTTTGGAGTTCTTTTTGCAACTGGTGATGTTAATTCTATTAAATCATCTGCATCAGATGAGGTAGAATCATTATTAATTTGCTCTTCTTCAAACATTTGTGGATATATTTGTTCCATAACTTTAACAGCAAATAATATTGCTGCATTTTTTGAGGAATATTTAAAATGAGCGTTAGAACTTGGTATATTTCCACTCTGCAGATAAATGATCAATGTCATTAAAACTGGATCTCTTCTTTCATCCATCCTAATTTTGATCGCATGTATCAGTTTTTTTGCTATATTAGTTTGCATTGGTTGCAACTTTTCAAACAAAAATTTGTAAACTCCTTCAGCAGTTATGAGATTTGCATCATTTTTACTTAATTCAGTAACAGCAGTTTCAACTGGTGCCAGAACATCAACAAGGTTTTGTAGCGCAAAATTATCATTTTCTGGAATTGGATCAATATTCAATTCGACTAAGGATTTAACACATTCTGATAGAATTTAAAATCGTCGAATCATTACACTCAAAGAATTCAATCGTGTTTTTATGTCTAATTTTAACTTGAGTTTTTTCCCCATTTTTTGAGCTATATTTTGTTGCAAAATAGAATACTTTGTAGCCGATTTTTTAAACATTCTTATAACACCTCTTAACCTGTTAATAATTTGATCAAAATCTAACGTCATATCATATTCATCTTCCTCAATAAACACCAAATTTTAATCAGAGCACTAATCTTCTGTGGAATCTTCTTCTACATCTTCATCAACAAAATCTTCGGTATCGTCTAACACTTCATTGCGAATAGAATTTTTTGGTATATAAAAACAATCCATCACGGCTAAATGAAGCGCGTGATTATGGCAAAGTTGATTTAAAACACCTAATATATTGCCATATTTTTTCATTACGGCAGCTGCATCGTTAGTAGATACAATAACATCATTTTTTAAGAAAATCCCAAAGTCTGCTAACTTAGCTTCAACCAAATGTTTAATTGCCTGCTTAAATATTTCCGTTAAACCCAGAACATAGCATTCAATTGTATTTGAGTCTATTCTAATCACATGAGCTGTTACGTTTACATAACGTAAAATAGTACAATCTGTCCATTCATCCACAGTAATAGCAAATTTACGATTTGCTGTTTTTAATTTTTCAAATTTTTCCCGCAGTTCAACACATTTTTCTTTATAAAAGCTATTGATGCATTTTGAAATAGTTGTCGGACTTTTCGGCATTTTATAACCTTTTTGTTGCACGTAACCAGCTATAGCTTGGGATTTACTCATTGCTGTGATAGCCATTCCATCAAAAGCTGCGACTTTTGACAATATTTCATTTAAAGATTCTTTTTTTACAAATGGCCAAATATTACTTATTTCAGTATTTTGTTTTTTCTTAGGAATATTATTTTCTCCATCATTGTCATTTGATACCGATTTAGATATCAATATGTTGTGCCGTAGCTTCAAATGATTAATCATAGCATATCTTCACCAATATTTTTTTCGTCTTTCTTAAAAAACTCCCATACCTTGGATTTTTTTGACATGGCTAAAAAAACCAGAAATGAATTATCTAAGAAAATCTAAAAAATTTTAACTTACCACTTCAAATTATGCAACCACATATTGTATATTATATTATTTTTATTTAACTGTATATTATATTTATTTATTCACAAAATATTAAAAATTATTATTATTAAGATTATTATTAAGATTTTTTTTTTATGGAACAAATATGTATTTATATTTTTAAGCAATCAAAATAAACGACTGTTTTCTAAAAGCAAACAAAAATAATGTCACACAAAATAAAAACCATACAAAAATGCAATTTAAGTTTTCCACTTCAAGGTTATATAAAAATGCTAAGAATTTTTTCTGTTTGCAAAAAGAGAAATATTTTTTTCGTTTGCAAAAAGAGAAATTAACAGTACTTTTTTAAAAGCTTAATTAACAGTACTTTTTTAAAAGCCTTTACATTTTTGAAATTATTCGAATATTGGAGAAAATATTCGTATATCAAATAGTAAAAAAAACACGCAAATATATTCGAATATCAAGTATTCGAATACTCAAATTGGATGGTCTAGCGCATTCTAACCGATTGAAAACAGTATTATTTTATAAAGGAGAGTTGAAAAAGGCTGTAGAAAAAGTCTACTTTAACATTTCATTGTACCACTGTCATTTTGTAAATGATTTTTTATTGGTTATGTTAGTTATGGAAAAATAATTAGAGCATGAAAAGGTTAATCTGTATCCAGGATTTTTAAAACTAGTTGTTTGACACACTGCAATAACTGCAATAGCACACATGCTTCTAAGCCTTGTGAAATCCATACAGAGTATGTTGTTCACTACATGGTGTGCCAGACTTAAGTCTTATATTTGTTACATTCTGATCCAAACTTTAATTAGATCTTGTATTTAAATTGCGGCTAAATTGGAATAGGTGCTCTATAGGCTCATCTTTGATTAACAACTCATTAATTTGGTTTGCATTGGATAAATGAAAAGAATTTTACCTTTTTTAAAGAAGGTTTTAGGAAATGCGAGCTGTCAAACTTTTTACTAAATGATTTTTCTAACTCTTTAAATGGAAAGTTATCATCTGACCTTGCTAGTCAGTCACCGTCATTGACTGAACTTGATAGATGCATTAGATTTCAGGCATTTTAAACTCTAAGACCGAATTTATCAAAATAAAGTTAGCAACATACAGGCAATAGTAGCTTTCCCATAATCTCCAAATGCTAAGGAAACTTGTAGATGTTACCTAATAGTGAACTTTAATGAAGTAGAAACTTAAAGAGATGGGCAAGAAAGAAAAGAATGAAGTTGAAATAGATGCAATTGAAAGTTCTACCTTTAAAAACTCCACTTAAAATGAATTTGTTTTGACTAAAGCAGTTTGTTAAAATACAACTAGTCACTACTAAATATTTTTCTATTTAATTTAGATAAGCAATTGAAGGGTGCCAATCTTCGAACAAATATGGTAAATTCGTGGATGTTGTATTTCAAACAATTTATCAAGTAGGACATTAGTCCTACTAATAAATAGGTTTAATTTAATACTCTCGGGTGCTTAATACAGGAGACAGGTTGCTTATTTTTTTTTTAGATTTTTTCCCATCCCTTCGCACCTTAGTAAAAACCCCACGTTTATTAACTTTCGCAAAAGGTTACTAAGCAACGAGAACCAAGGAGAGAAGAAATAGAAGAGCAGAATCAAGCTATGACCGAAAAAGACTACCCGAACTTGTTTTGTTAGAGATTGGCATTACTCTAGTCAAAACTGTTTATCAGAAGATTTTTTCGGTATAAAATACTTGTCTCCTTGATTAACGCAAAGTGGGGTAATTTTTTTTTTTTTTTTTTTTAATTAAAACTACAACAGTAATTATGTTTCCTACCCCCTTGTTAAATAAGGCCCTCTCGCTTATAGATTTCCTAGAAAAATTAACACACCCTCAGCTATTTAAACCTCTCCAGTCAAATTCCACAAAATGTCAAAAGTGCTTATTAATAAGCAGCTACCCAGCAAGCACACAACGTTGAAATAACGTTGATCGACGTTGATCAACGTTATTTCAACGTTATTTCAACGTAGTTTCAACGTTGTGTGCTTGCTGGGTATAACGGAAGCATTGATTTCAACTTGATAAAAGACCTCTGCAAATCAATACAACCTAAAATTTGTAATTTTCGGAGTAAATTTAATTTGCAAAACTTTAGGCTCCAGATTCAAAAAGCAATAACTGGAAACATCAAATAAATTTTCCTATCAGATGTGCTGCAGTAAAGGTATCTTTAAAAAATATACATACAGTAGCGTGCAAAAGTTTATAAACAGCTAACTTTTTCAAGTTTTTTCGCCATAATATTTTGACTTTTAACTAAAAATTTATGAAATTTTTAATAATTATTCCTATAATGTGATTTTAATGTGATTATATAGTATGATTTATTGAAAAAAATGATAACCTGTAATGGAAGGAAGAAATAAAATTTTTTATTGAAAACATAACCGTGCAAAAGTTTATTAACAATTCCATACGCCATTAAGTAGGTACGTGCGTATCTGCGATTTACGGCACCGATTTTAAAGATAAAATCTGTGACCATTTTTTTAGCGCATGCTCGAGGTAGGTGTCGTAAGGATGGATTTTTCTCGTCTTTTTTTTAGAATTTTATATTGACTTAGATAATATTTGAGATGTAGAGTGTTGTAAGTTTATTGTAATTGGTTTTTTTTTTGCAGTTACTAACGTTTTTAGTGATTTCATTGCTATTGAAAACTTCATTCCTGTTCTGGAAGTGAATTGACATTAAAGGGATGATGGGTTTTTTTTCTAACTTTTGAATCAATTTTATATATCTATTTTCTATTTACCTGCCAAATTTCATAAAAAAATAATGACACGCTCATATTCTATTTTTGCACGCAGTAAAGGTACCAAATATTCTTCTGTTGTAGAGGCTGGGGAGGAGGGGGGAGGATTCACGATTATGAGCATTTTGTATATTTTATTTTTTTATTCATTAAAAAATTGTTTTTTAGAAGAATGAAACTTTATTTAAAGTATTGGTGATTTTTTTAAAGTATTCAAAACATGATTTACACACAAAAAAAACCATATTCTGTTATTAGTTGAATAAAAATATAACCGAGGCAAAGTAATGCGTTAAAAACTAAACAATGAAGTTCTATCATAAAACCACCGTAAGCCAAACGCTATTTTTTTAAGTTGGTTGCAGTTTTCTTAAGCATTCCTTATAATGAATTTTTGTCACTTAAATGGGCATAACTTTTAGTAGAATCATTAGTTTTTTATGAAATTTTCACCATCGTAATACTGATTTAAAGCTCTTTATAATGATGTATAATAATGAAATATTTGAATAGTTTAAGAATTTTGCACACGTACCTACATTAAGAAAATTAAAGTTTCATTAAGAAAAATGTATTTATGCTAAAATTAATTTATTGGATATAATATTTAACTTCACTTGAATTTAAAAAATAATGGGAAAATCAAAGTAATCGTCAAGAGAAAAGAAAAATCTAATGAAATGTACTGTAGAGAAGGTTCCTTATAAGCAAATTTCTGAGCTTTATGTGGCTAAATCAACAATTAGCGTGCTAGTTAAGAGATATAGAAACCAAAAGACACTTGAAAACAAGCATCGTTCAGGCAGGCCAAAGATAACTACAGAACATCAAAACAGAATTTTGGTAAGAAAATCAAAAAAAGATCCCCGCAAAAGCGCTGTCGAATTAAATAGCATTTCGAGCAATAAATGTGTTGTTAAGTGCAGCGTAGATACTACAAAATGTTGCCTGCGTCAGCATAATTTGTTTGGTCATCGTCCTGCCAAGAAACAATTAATTTTATTAAATAATCGCTCAGCTTAATTGAAATTCGCAAAAGATCATATGCATTGGACTTCCAAATAATGGTCAAAAGTCTTATTCAGTAAAGAATCAAAGTTTTTTATGTTTGGTAGCAATGGTATCAAGGACATGAGACGTCCGAAAGATGAAAGACTTGCTCCTAAGTATCAAATGCCAACAGTTAAACCTGGTGGGGGAAATAATGGTAAGGGCCCGCACGGGAAATATTTTTGGAAGGGGCCCGCACGGGAACTGCATGGAATGTGACCCACAGAGAGCGTTTGTTAAGCTTAACTTGTGCATCTTGGAACCAATCTACGGCCTGTATGACCACACACGTATTTGAAACTTAGTAAACCTGTTATACTTTATAATTTAATTAATAGTCAAATATATATTGAAGTCTAACTATATTTCTGATAATAAAGAATATGAAGATGTTGCAGATCCTTTTTTTTTTCGTCTGTCTTAGCCCTGGTCTCAGACGTTAGCGAACCACCTGCGGAATTCGCCTTCGATCTCCTTTTGGATTGCAATAGTTGTTAATGCATTTCTTTTTCCTAAACGAACAAAAGAAGAATTTATATATATATATATATATATATATATATATATATATATATATATATATATATATATATATATATACAAACACGTTTCGATTTGACCGTTTAGATTAAGTGCTTAAAATTTCCATACCAGCAGTTGCTGGTATGAGATTTTTTAATAAAGTTTGTGTATTAATACACAAACTTTATTAAAAATATTTTACAGGACAAAGCTCACAGAAAAAACATTTAAATTACACACGTTTCAAGATTATTATGTGAATAGCATAAGACTACTTTAAATATTTCCAGTTTGAACAAACTTTTCCAGATTGTCCAGAAAGAGTACACAGTCTTTCAAGGTTATTGGAAGAATCTGTAAGACTCTGTATCATTCTGGGCAATCTGGAAAGTTATTGGAGAGAATGAATTCCACCATTCTTTTAATGGCATCATTTAAGGAGCTTCCATAATGTCATATGTAGGTAAGAAAATGTTATTATGGGTTTCCATAATACCATTTTCTTACCTACATATGACATTATGGAAGAGTTCAAACAACGTTTTATAACCGGATGCGTTTCCTAGCGTTAACATATTTTGGAGATCAAGACTGAGTATTTTTATTGTAGCACTACCACTAGGAGGATTAACATTCAAAATTTACAAACTCCTCAATTAAATTGGGGTTTAATCTCAAAGCTTTCCATTTCCTAGGAGATGGAAAACTTTGATACCTTACCACAGCTAAGTTAACTAGGTACACAGCTAAAGAACCTCACCTGGGCCAATATAGGATCAGTTAAACATCATGACCAGGACATGGGTTAGGGTATAATTATAAAACATTTAGTTTACACATTACTTATTTATTTTATAAAACATAAAATAAGCCATGAAGTTATAAAAAATAATGTTGTTAAACATGGAAAATAAAATACTCACCAGTGTTCTCTTTATTGATTGATCTTTAGCTGCTCCTCCAAATCATTAACTTCTTTGATATTAGAAAGGGGAAAGTGAATGTCATTTTGCAACTCATTATCATTTTCCAACTGAGGTGCATTTATTTGTCGCATAATAGATTGTAGCATGACAGAATGAGTCTTTTGAGTTTCTTTTACTTCTTCAAGAGTTGTTAATAACCTCTTTATAAGAACAGCTAAATCGTATGTAAAATATTGGTTTTATACTCTACAATTTACTATACAATAGTCACAAACTCAATTTCAAAATCTAAGTTATAACCTCACTATTTCAATAATTTGAATTACTTCAATTTTTTTTTTTAAATTAGTAATCATGAAACTAAGTAACTTTAAAAAATAAGCTTACTTGAGTTTATCGAATTTAACACCTGAGCTGATGTTTCCATTATACTTTTTGAATGACTGGGTAACATATCAGGTTACATTACATTAGGCTGGTAATCAGAGGTACTGGATTGTGGTAGGCACATTTTGAGACAAAGATGAGCATGAGCTTGATTGTATTGTCCTTAAGTGTTGAGATGATGTTGGTTTTGTAACCATAGAGATGCTTGTATTTCTGAAACAACAAGATAACAAAATAGGTATAAATGTACTAGATTTACCAACTATATTCACATTTAAAACTATTACTACGGCAGAACCAAGAACCACACCTGCCATTTATTAAAAAACCTTCATATCTGAAAATATGAGATGATAAAAGTAACAAAAACCATTCCATAATACTATTTTATTTATTTATAATTTTTTGGTGTCTCATAATCTTAGATAAACAATTTAGGACATTATAGATTTAATTTTTTTACGTAATCAATCTGTTTTCTTGATAAGAGTCTTCTATTTCATCATCAACAACATCATTTTCATAGTCAAAAGAATGTTTTCTTTTTGTAAACAAAAGAGAAAATTATTATTTTCAAATATTATTATAAATTAAACTAAAAAATTTTATTAATTGATTTTATTATCGAAACAATAGACAGCAGGCTAAAAATAATTTGAATGAAAAATCCTAAAATGATCTGTAAATCAGAAAACAATTTTTCTGCAGTTAAAATACTACTATAAAAGGGGAGTTCTGGCTCATTTTCATTTTTGATCTCCGTTTTGTTTTTTTTTTTGATAATTGAGGGGTGTGAAAATGTTTTGATCTCCGTTTTGTTTTTTTTTTTTTTGATAATTGAGGGGTGTGAAAATGTTTTGATGATTTTGGATGTGAGGGGTGAGGTGTGAGGAGGGTGTGAAAATGTTTTGATGATTTTGGGGTGTCGGGAAAACGTTTTTTCATGACGTGATAAAGCATCATGAAAAAAAAAAAATTTTTGCAAAGGTGTTTAAATTTTGCGAATTAGGCGTAATAATAGGCTTGTCCGAGAAGAAGGTTAAAGCTTCCGGATTGACCGACTTGCGCGTCGCCGGAGTTGAGAGTGACGACGAGCCTTCTTCCGGCTGCGACGCTGGGCATGGAGTCTGCATTTGCAAAATTTCTGTAAAAGGAGATGGTGGTTGTGGATCCGATGGTGGAGTTGGATTGTAACAGCAGTCCAGTTGATGTGTTGTTGAATGAGGATACGTTTGATCCGTTCCAAGAAGACAAATAAAAATCTTCCAATCCAGACGAGGAAAAGATGCATTTGCTGTTTCCGTCATATCCAGAAAAAGTGGTGTAATTGTTTGTATTATAAGGTGTCCAAGGACTGAGAACGGTTCCGTTTCCAGGAGACAAATTGCCGTCGTACATTCTGACTCTCGATTCCCACCAGCTTCCAGAAGCGTCGATGATGTGCATCCTGATGTATTTTAGAAAAACTCCATTTCCTTTTCCATTTGTGTCAAGCAAAACATATTCGTTTCCGTAAGTGGTGTTTAAATATCTGAAGGTCTTGCAGTAAAGTTTGAAAAGAGGGATGGAGGCAGGAATGGAGGCAAGAGTGGAAATGAACGGTTGAATCCAGTAAGTGATTGAAGAGATATTTTTGTTGACCAATTGGATGTTGATGTTTGTCATGAACGGCATGTCAAGAGTATAATATCCTCCCAACGAAGTGTTGCTTAAAACGTTGCATCCTTGCAAAGAATTGGCGTAAAAAGGTCCGCCGATGGGTGAAAAAAGCAAGTCGCAAGCAAGTCCAGTGTTGTCCACTCCTATTCCTTCCGTGGTTTCTGAATAATTTCCAACGTTAATCTCGCCATCTGTAAATATTCGAATGAAAACATTTCCAGGAAAAGTTCCACTGAGAGCCAACCACAACCTTCTCAGAAGTCCAGGTCCGTCCGAGTAAGTGAAAACTGTTGTCGTGGCGGCTGATGCCACCGTTTGCGATTTTAATCCCAAGGACGAAAAGCTTGAATTTGGAACAAGACCTAAAAAGTTGGATTTTTGTAACAAAACGTCTGCGTAACTTTTTGTCGCGGCATCTTGCGCATTTGTCGGTTCGTTCAAATTGATCAGTTTATGCGAATTCAAATCAAAGTCAGCTGTGCCAACTGAAGTTCCTCCTCCTGTCGAATGCGTGTCCATGTAATTTTTTGTGGCTGCGTCGTGCGAGTTGGTTGGTTCTGCCAGGTTGATGATTTTTTGAGAGTTAAAATCAATGTCTGAAGTGATGGTGCTGGATCCATCCGTTTTGATATAAACGTTGCTGTTGAGTCTGCTGTAAGATTTTCTAAATAAGCGCTGAACTCGTTTCTGTTGAATTTGTCAATCATTTTTTAAAAGGGTGAAAAATTTTTTTAATTCGCAAGTGATCACCAAAGGGTGTTGACAACGTATTGAAAGCTGTTTCCCTCTTCACATTTTTTCAAGACGTAAAGACACAAGTGACCGCAATAAGACGTGTTTCCAAATTGAACCCTTTCGCTGTTGTAAAAGACTGGGCTTTTCAAATAATCGACGAGCTCGACGAGAGGGGGTTGAGCGTAAGAGTCAAAGCTGAACTTTTCGTCTCCGTCTTTGTGCCAACACACCCAATGAAAACCTCCAGTGTTCGAATCCCCGGTGTTGATCATCCCGCATTCTTTTTTTCTCGGTTTTTTTGGCAATGTGTCTCTGACAAAAACCCCGCGAAAGTTTTTTATTTTAAGTTTTTTTGCTGCTTCCATCAATTGAAAATTGGTCAAAGCCTCGTTCGGCAAAATGACTCCTTCCACATTGATCATTTTGTTCATTTTTTTATTTTGTTCATTTTTTTATTTTTCCTCCTCATTTTTGTCAATTACCTTTTGTTCCTGCATTTATTTTGTTGATTTTTTTTTTAAAATCTTTTTGACTCCGCGATTATCCCTCTGCACTCTGCGATCAACCTTTTTGACTTACTTGAAATTTTTTTGTTCTCTGCGATTATCTTTCTGCATTCTGCGATCAACCTTTTTGCCTCTGTTTCTTGCTCTGGCTCTGTCTCTGGCTCTGGCTCTGTCTCTGTCTCTGTCTCTGTCTCTGGCTCTGGCTCTGGCTCTGGCTCTGGCTCTGGCTCTGGCTCTGGCTCTGGCTCTGGCTCTGGCTCTGGCTCTGGCTCTGGCTCTGGCTCTGGCTCTGTCTCTGGCTCTGCAATTTTTTTTAATTTGTGATGACCATATGCCAACGTGTGTATTCCATCTTCCAAAATGATCCTTTTGTCGTCGGCGGCGCTGAGAGAGGTTTTGTTGATTTCCTCTGTGTAAACGTCATGCAAACGGGATCGGATGACGTTCATTTTGTTTACTTGTTCTTTTTTGGTTTCGAGGCATTTTTTTTAATCGTCGTGGGTGATGCATTTGTCGACGACATTTCTTTTGATTCCTTTGCATTTTTTGTGCTCTTTTTCATGGATTTTGTAAGAGTAAAATTTTGACCTGAGGCCGACAAACTCTTCGATCTGTTTTCCTCCGGTTTCGTCTTAAAACATCCCAATGACCTTTTTGTTTAAACCCACTTTGAGCCCTGCGATTTGAATAGCTGGATGATTTTTGTCAAAATCGCTCGTGTCGAATATGGCTTCCACGTCGTCTGAAATGTCTTTGTAAAAATCGTCCGTTTTTATTTCATAAACAAGCGAGTCCGTGTCCGTCATCAACAGCTTTGCTTTGCCTGGATATTTTTTTCTGATGTAATTGTAGTGGAACTCAAACATCAAAGTCTTGCTCAAATCCAAGATGGACATCCCCAAATAAACCGGTTTGTTGAAAAACAGTGTTGTTCTTTTCATGTGAACGGCGATCAGGTTTTCATCGAAAATCGTGTGACGATCGTAGTTTGGTTTGGAGGCCAATTTCGTGACTTTTTCTCTTTTTGTCACCAGTCTCACGTCCACTCGCTTTTCAATGTTTTCCATGGTTTTGCCAAACACCGAATTGTTCATCAGCTTGAAAAAATCCTTCTCAAATTCGCTTGTGGCTTTTGTTCTCAATTCGGTGTTTAGGTCAATGTATTCTTTCATCCAATTCCGTTGCTCAAATGTTATGCCTCTGTGCACCTTTGAAATTTTCATTCCCAATCGTTCGTAAAGCTTCAGGTTTTCACAGTGGAGGACGTAATTTTTTTTGTCATTTAAATTGGGCACCAGCTTTTCCACTTTTCCGATTTTCATTCTTTCAAGAGCCAGAGGGTAATCATTGTGTTCATCGTGAAGGCTTTCAGGATAATCCAAATCAACCTCCAAAATGCACGGGATGGATTTCCAATCGCACAATTGATCTTCGGTCATCCATTTGAAACCGTGGGTGGGAAGAGGTTTGCACATGGCCCATCCGTACAGGTTGTTTGCATCCAAGTATTGAATAAATTTTGATGGTTGACTTGGATCATATGAGTCGCTCATGTATTTGTTGTTTTATTTTCCATGTCGGTTTGAGATCATGCTGATCCCTCCACGGGTTCCTTTTTGGATCATTAGAAGCATGTCTGGGTCGCTCAAAAGCTCCAATTTTATTTTTGTTTTTTTCAAACAAGCGTCCCATGCCAACCCGGGAGGTGTGTAATGCCAGGCTGGATCGAGCTTGTATTCTTTCATGCAAACGTCCCTGAAGTTTTCAAAGACATCTGCCAGGATCAAAACGTCTGACACGTTGTACAAATCGTGATAATCTCTGAACGTTTTGCATTAAAACACGTTCCAAACATTTTGCGCATGCGCGTAATTTTCATTGTTTATTCCCTCTTGACTGAGTTTTGAGAAAAACGCTTCTTTTTGAGGCAATTGCGTTTCATGAAATTTATTGAATGAGTCAACCCAATCGTAAGGGTACACGCCTTTTTTCCAAAGCAAATCGAATTTTTCTCCTTCAAAATATTTTGAGAGGTTTCTGAACTCTTCTGGCTTAAAATTTTTTGACAAACTGTCTAAACTGAAAGGCATGAACTTAAATCTGTCGATGAACCTCAATTCAATTTTTTTGTCTTTTGGTTTTCCGTCTTTCCCAATGTACTCTCCCACTTTTATTTTTTTCGAGAAGCTGATGTATTTTTCCTCGTTGCATGGGATGCAGGTTATTTCTCCACCTAGTTTCTTGATGAACAAATGGCAGTCATAACCAGGCAAGTTGTGAAAAACGACCGGAATGAATTTTGGGATTTTGTATTTTAAGTTGCATTCGTTGTGTGCAGCTCCTCGATATTTTCCAGTGAAATGACAGTGGTCTCGCACTTTTTCTGCATCGATGATTTTTTTTCTCACAAATGTGACAAACGGTTGCGGCTTTGAAACTAATTTCATCCTCCTTTGTGAAGACCATTTTTTTTTTCAAGTTTTTTCCAAAAATTTCTTTTATTTCTTTTTCCAAACTTTCGATAAAAAATTGGGCCACGTCTTGGTTCTCGTTTGACGATTCGGAAATGGATGGTTCACCGTCATAAACTGTTTCGTCAAAACATTTGATGTGAAAGGCAAAGGAACTCGGAACGTGCTTTTGAAACTGTTTGGTGTATGACTGGTCTTGGTTTTGCTCGCACGAGTCAATCGGTTTGATAAAGCTTTCAAAATCCGCGTAAACCACAAATAGAACCCTCATCGACCTTTCAATGTGCTCAAATTTCATGAACGAATTTTCTGGAGGAAGATCAATTCGAACAGCACTGTTTTCTCTGCAATAAGATGAATACCTTGAAAGATCCTCCTCGCTTTTCATTCCCTGCAAGCAATTTCTGCAAAAATATTTTTTCCCGTTTTTTTGGGATGCTTGAGAGGAAATGAGTCGACTCAGATTTTTGATCAGGCAATAATGACTCGTTTTTTCGTCTGAAATAAGCAGCAAATCGATTTCATGCTTGCTGTTCATGCATTTTGATATTCGCAATGGCTGGACGGATTTATTTTCACACATGAAAACGTTGACGCTGATTTCCGGATTGTTTTTTTCAAATTTTTTTCACGCCCTGGTGACGCACCACTTGAAACATTCGTTGTCCTCATTCTCCATGTTAATGATTGCTTTTTTGTTTGCCAAAAAGTTGTCGAGAGGGATATACGATCGACCACCGATGGGTCTGTAGTCAATTAAATTGATGTCCATTTTCAAGATGGCTGACACTGTGCAATTCGAACCCATTTTGTTGTATTTTTCCATGTTTTCGAGGATCTCTTCTTTTGCTTTTTCGTAAAATTTTCTCAAATCCGTCGACTCCAAAATAATTCCAGCTTTTGACAAAAAAGGCACAATTCGATGCACCTCTTCTCCCGTTGTAAGGCTGACGCTCTCCATATCGATTGTCAAAACAAGGCTTGCTTTTTTGTTTTTATTCTCTTGAAGAATTTTTATCGCACCGTCTTTTGCCAAATCTAAAAAGGCAGAAGCATCTTTTTGTTTTCCTTTGACTTGATGCGAAAATTGTTTTGCCACATGTCTCAGCGCGTGATCGGCCAATTGAAAATCAATGAGTGGTTTGAGTGGCTTGTAAACTGTTCCTTGCACAATTGATTTGAGGGCCATAAATTTGAGAGATCCGATTTCTTTTTTAAATTTATTCCCCACACTTTTCACTGTTTTCTTCACTGCCTCTGGAACAAACGGATCAATGAACTCAAACATGCTGTTGAAGGTGTTTGCAGCCGCATTTCTCACAGCTGTCGTAAACCTTGAAAAAATTCCTGGAGTCAACACAGGAGACGAATCTGGAACAGGATCGTTAATGAGTGGACGTGATGGTCTTGCAACAGGATGGTTAATGAGGTAATGTGAGGGCTCTGGAAGAGGATGGTCAATGAGGTAATGTGAGGGCTCTGGAACAGATCTCGTCGCAATGGGATTTTGAACAATCGAAAGAGGTCTTGCCTCAGTCGTGCGTCTACGGGGAACACTTCCAATGACAGGTCTTGTTGTTTTTATGGCTTCAACGAGTTGTTCCCTCGTCATTTTTGAAAATCCTTTTATCGCTCTGTCTCTGGCTTGATTTTTCAATTTTTCCATTGAAACTTTTTTTTCTTTGACAGTTTTGTTTTCCATTTTTTTATTGCCAAGAAAATTATTTAACCCAAATTCAATTTTTTCGGGCTTGTTGATTTTTCGCATTCTGTTTTCCATTTTTATTATGCCAAGAAAAAAAATTTTTTTCTTTTTTCCGAGAATTTTTTCAATTCTTTTTTTTTCCGAGAATTGAAAAATTTTTTTTTTCTGACTTTGATTTTTTTTTCATTTTTTCGGGCTTGGAGTTTTTTTTCTGTTTTCGAGTTTTTCAGAATTGAAAATCTCAATCTTGATCCCATCCTCCACTTTTCCATTTCAACGCTCCAAATATCTCCAGCCATGCCCCGTCTTTTTCATCGCTTTGTAAAGGGATCCGTATTCAACCACCTCCCCTGTTTCGATGTTGGTCGTTTTCACAGACACAGGTTTTTTTCGAATCGAACCAAACCTCTCGTATTTTGGATCGATCGTTTTTTTTGAATTTTCCTCTTTCGCATTTTCATCTTTTATTTCTTTTTTCGGTCGACCCACCTGTCTGCATTCTTTTGCACCTTCCAAAAGCGAATCTTTGCTTACGAGATTGTTTTCAACCGCAATCATCATCAAAGTCAACAAATTGTTTGAGGTTTTTGTGACACCATTTTCTCTCAGCAAATTTTTCAAGTAATTTTTTGTTAGTCTCATGTTTTATTTTGAAAAGAAAAAATTTTTTTTTAAATAAATTTTTTGTCAAGAATCTCATGACGCTTAATAAACAGCGTTCATGTTGGTTCCATCTGAAACAAATTTGATCAGTTTGTCGGAAACGATCACTGCAAAAATAACAGTGCTTTCGGGCACTGCAGTTCTGAATTTTAGGTTGACAACCAATTCCGTCGTTTCGGAAACAACTCTTTCCTTTTGCTTGCTGATGTCAACAAAAAACAACGGATACAAATTTTTGTATTCAAGCAGAGACAAACCGGATTGGCAAACAAGCTCGTTTGTGCCGTAATATTTTTCATCAAACAAGAACGCGTCTGAATGGGCCATGACAATTTTCTTTTCTCCAAAATCAAGTCGTAATTGTAATTAGGATATTTTATTCCATTGACGGTCACGAAAAAAATGTTGACGTCACAATGATCAAACACGGCTGGATTTGCAGTTTGACTGGAAGGTTTGTTTGTCTGAAGGCCGAACACGATAAATCTCGGAACGCTTTTGTCCGTGATCCTTCCAAGAGTCCAAGGGAATTCTGTTAGACCAGCTGGAATGGCTTGCCTTTCGACTTTGTTTGCTTTGTAAGCCACGTCAACGGAAATTTTCTTTGCCATTAGATTCAAAAATTCGGATTTTCTCAAAACATCCAGCTCAATTCTTGGCATTAAAAGTCTGAATTTTTTGATGTCGATTGCTCCTGCGGTGACAGTTCCGGCTCTGTAAATGGCGTCATCGTATTCTTTTTTTGTAAAGGTGATCGTGTGTCTGAATCCATAAACGACTTTGTTGTAAGTTTCGCAAAAACCAAAAATGTGCCTTAAAGGGATCCTGAACGAAAATGCACCAATGGACGTGGTGTCTGCAAACAAGTGGTCTCGTCTGACGAAAAACCCTGCGTTTCCAGTGGCGTTTGAGGTGTCTTTATACCACATTTGCTTCAAACCATCGGAAAGCTGAAAACCAAAAAGATATTTCAACAATCCAAGCATGGTTGTTCCCTGATCTGGGTACATTACTCTTTCCACTTGCTGTCCTGACAAGTCGTAAGTGACGTCACTGAACAAATACATGATGGCGTTGTTAACCAGAGCAACTTGATCTGTTGCAGTGTAAGCGGCTCCGTCATTTTTTTTCAGAACCCCTTCGACGAGGATGTAAGCTTCAGACGGAACTGTTTGCACAGACTGACAATCAATCTCAAAAACGATCGATCCTGAAGAATTTAAATCGAGATTCGTTGGAAGGTACTCGAAAAAATCAACTTTTTCAATGCCGGTGTCATACTCGGGCATTTCATCAACTCTTAATCTGTCGGTGTTTATCATTTTTTAAAATGAGAAAAAAAAAAATTTATGCCATTTTTGATTCGTCAAAAAAAAAATCACGCAATCAAAAGCCCACTTCCCATTTTGACCAGATCTTGGATTCTTGCCGCGTTCTTTTTTGTCAATTTCTTTTTTGCTTGAATGGACGAACCAAACATTTTTTTGTGCAGCTCTTCCATCGGATTAACGGATTCATATTGCTTTGCTGCTTCACTCAAAATCGTGCTGGGGTTTGGATTGACCGTCCCCGTCTTGGCATAAACTTTTTCAATCGCTTTTTTTCCTTTGTCGATGGCAACGTCTCTGGCGGTTGATATGGCTGAAGAGGCCAATTCTTTTCCGGCAGATCTGGCGGCGGTGATCGCTTCTCTTCCAATTTCGCTTGCTGCTGCTTTTCTCAATAATTGAAGAGATGACTTTGATGCGTTTGAAGCAATCATCCTTCTCAAAAAATTTTTAAACGTGTCCATGATCCCTCCTCCTCCGACAACGTTCTTTTTTAAATATCTTCTGTTGTTCACAATGAGCATTTTAAAAATGAGAAAATATTTTTTTTAATTCGTGTTTCACGACTCGATGTATTTTTGAATCGATCGGTATTGCTCTTTGTTGATCTCCCCCTGCCTCATGAGCTCATCACAAATGGCCACAGCTTCGTTTCTCGATGCGATATTTCCAGCATGACCAGCGGCGATGCTCAAACTAAGTCTTTGCACAAGCGCATTCGGGTCGCTCGGAAGAATGATCACTCCACGACCTTTTATTCCTCTTGTTTTTGTGTAATTTTTTTCCCAAATTTTTGAAACAATCTTGTCCCACTTTTCGCTTCTTGAAGCTTTTGGCACGGTTGGTCTCCCTTCTTTTTCCATTGCATGCGTTTCGACCAGTATTTTTTCATAATTTTCCAAATCCTCGTTTGTCACCTTTGTCAAATCAGGTCTGGATCTTGTGATCAGCTCCCAAAAACCTATTGTCCCATTGAACTTTTCTCCATCAATAATGATAAAAAGTTTTCATCGATAAAAATTTCTTTGTTTCCAATAAACATTTTTCCGCGTTCTTTTGCGTGGATCCCAAAAACTCGATCTGCTGAAAATTTTTTTGCCGCATATTTCGACAAATATTCCAAAGCAATGTTTCCCACATTCATTTTTCCAAAAGTTTTTTCAGCACTTTTTAAACTTTCAGATAGACTTTCTGGATATGTCAAAGACAGTGGAGTGTTCTCAACCTCTTTGTATGCGATGCTCTTTATTTCGTTTTTCACATTTTCATTGCTCTCGATCAGTGGTCTGAAAAACTTGGTCAAATCAGTCTGATAATTTGCATCTGAAACTTTCGCGTTGATGCTCTCATCGTAAAGCTTCTCCCTGTTGGCCAGGTAATTTTTCACGATCTCACCCCTCTTTTTCGGGTCAGTTATTTTAAAGAACTCCATTTTTAAAATAACTGAGAAAAAAAACTTAAACAAAAACGAAAACTCGTTTGTGTTTTTGTTCAATTTTTTTTAAAAAGGTTGTTAAATGCTTGAATGGCTTCTTCTCTTCCTTTTTGGATCAGCGACTCTTTCGCCAATTCGTCAATGCTGCTTTTTGTTTTTGTCCTGATCTCTTCTGTCATGGTTTTAAATTTTTGAAGCTCGCTGAGAACTAATTTATATTCGGAATCGCTCACAAACCCGTCCATGAACGATTTTGAAATGTGATCGCTAATCGTGTTCAATTTTGACTCGGAAAGAACCTTTAATTTTTCGTGCTTTTCAGCCTTTATCAGCATTTTTTTGTTTTGATGGTTTCCAAAAATGGACAAAGCACCCATTCCAACTGCAATCCCCTCGCACGCAATCGAAACTGGGGTGGCAACGACGGTTGACAAAAGTGCAATTCCTGTAATCCCCAAACAGATGCACACCGTTTGCAACCCATCGTCTGCAAAACGAATAATTTTTGCCACTCGATGGTTCTTTTTGCTCAAAGCCATTCTTTTCACTTTTTCATCCTCCATTTCTTTTTGGATCTCGCTTATTTTTTGAAGGCGGTAAACGTGTCCTCCATCGGTCGGTGCCGTTGGAAGAACTGGATAAATTTTTCCAGTGTTTTTTAATATCTCCATCTTTTTAACAAAGACAGATTTTTTAAATTCGAATCGATGTGATTTATTTTGCAAAGCTTTTCACCTTTTTTGACGATGACGTTATTGGTGCTGTTGTTGCTCACATCCAAAATGACGTCATCCACAGACTCTGAAAAAATCACATCGTTTTTGAAAAAGTTTAATTGACCACTTATTTTATTCATCAAAGTGACGACAGCAATTCCTTTGTCAAAACTCAATCCAACGGACAACGATATTGTCGTGAGAGAAAGAGCAGCAAATTTTATGTCTTTCTGAGCAAAAATCTCATGATGGCCTTTTATGTCATAACAATTTGGATGATCCAAATCTTTTTTTGCCACAACAATATTTTGCGATGTCTTTTTTTGCAGGTTTTTGATTGTCTCAACCAAATTTTCCAGCTCTTTGATCCTTTCCACTAAGTTTTCCAAATTTTTGGTTCGATCCGACTCTTTGAATCGCTCCAACACTTTGATCCTCTCATCCATGTGTCCCAAATACATTTTCGAGATCTCCAAACTCGAATCGACGTGTTTTTCTGCCGATGAAACGTTTTTAAAAAACTTGTGAGGGGCATGCATTTTTTAATATGAAAAGAAAATGTTTTAACTCATTTTATTTTCATTTTTTTCTTCGTGTTTTCACATTTCTTCGTCAGATTCCATTTCCCCAAAATCCAAATCACCACCCAGGATGCTTGGAACAGATGGTGCGTTTTTTGCAATGACCACTTCGGGAATCCTAACCTGGATGGACTCGATCTGCGCTCCGACAAAAACACCTTCAATTTTCAAAGAGGCGACCGCGTAACACTTTTGTCTGACATATTCCAAAGGATCTGTTTTCACCAACTTTTTGTTCTCCTTTTTGAAAAACAAAGAAGAAACCTCAATGTTTTTTTTGCTTTTCTTTGTAAACAATTTTCCGAAAAAAATGGGAGATGCATGTGGCATCTCAGATTTATTTTTAAAAATGGACAGATCCTCTGCCGTTATTTTTTTCGTTCTTCCTCCTTTTTTCAAAGTGGGGGCCATTTCCTTGACTTTTTCGCGAAGAAATTTTGATATTTTTTTAGTCACCTCGATAAACTTTTTTTCTTTTTCACTCACCCCATTTTTTTCGTTGAAACCGAGAAAGGACATGGAATATCCCTCCAGCTCGCTCGTTCCAAAACTGCAGTTCTCAAACACACCCAGAGAAAACAAAACGGGGGTCCTTAAAATAAAAGGGCCTTTTCCAGAGGGGTACTCATAAAAAAGAGGAATCTTTTGATACTGAATTGGTCTGGTTGCGGAATAAATCTCTCCAACCGATAATTTGCTCTCGTCAAAATTTTCAATTGTCACGAAATTCGTCATTTTATTATGAAAAGAAAATTTTTTTAACTCATTTTTTTCAAACGGATCAATTCATTATTGCCCACCCATGAGTTGAACGAGTCTGAATATCCTTTCCATTTGACCAGTGATTTGCTTTTTATTCTGCGAACGATTTTTTCAATCCTGAATATTTCTTGATGCGTCTTTTGCATCTCCTGCTCATAAAAAGTGCCTTGAATGTCTTCACCGTTGGCGTCTGTGACTTTGTACGTGGGTGGATCCGTTCGCTGAATTTTTGACACGGTAAAAACCTCCTCGGTCCATCTCGGAGTGTACCCTTTTTCAAAATGTGGCTTCTTTTTTGTGATCCTCACTTTGTCACCCATTAAAAATTTCGGCTCTGGTCTTTCTTTTGACATCTTTCCATTCAGGTTAATCCAGACCATATTTTTATTCCTTTTCTCACTGGCTTCAATTGAGTCATTTTGATGGATGAGTGCTTTGTGCTGTTGTAATTTTTCACCATTTCGTCCAAAACGTCAATGTATCGATTGGTGCTGTTGGCTGAAAAATATTTAAGCATTTTTTCTTTCATCGTTCTGTTCCATCTCTCAACGACAGCTTTTTTCCTCGTTTTCAGTGGAATATAATTGAACACCCAGCGCTTTCACGTGCTTGTTGTAAAACTCTTTTCCTTTGTCCACCCACATTTTGACACACTTTCTTTCTTCGAAGATTTTTTTCAACGCTTCAGCCACTTCAAGGCCCCTTTTGCTTTTCAACGGAACGATCCACCCATACTTTGAAAACACGTCGATCACCATGAGCAAATATTTTATGCTATTGTTAAACTTTGAAAACGATTGCATGTCAACCAAATCGACAGCCCATATTTCATCGATGTCGTTCACAAACACTTTTCTTTTTTTAAAATGACGAATGACCGGTTTGTGAAGCTCCTCTGCAAGCTGATCCGTCCATTTTAAACTTGAAAAAAATTTTTTTTGTTGCAGAAACACCCAATCCGAATTTGGCTTTGGCTTTGATGATGGGCTCGATAAGTTTTCTTTCATTTATGTCTTTTTGAGTGGGGTTTGGAATGGAGTTCATTTCCTCAAGCATCATTTGATCCGCCAAATTTCTGCTTTGAACGTCGTTTAAATATTTATATGCCAAATCGTGGTGGTACGCTGCATTGTCCACTCGGTCCACCGGTTTGCTCCACTCCTGGTACAAGTCGATGGATGTGAGCCTTTTGTCCAGGTTTGTGCCAGGTCAAAATTCATTCCTGGAATGTGCATTTCTCCTGGAAATTTTGCCCATGGAAGTTTTATTTTTTTTGAAAAATTGTTGATCGATTCGACCAAGTCACCCCCTTTTGCCGTCGAAGAAACAAACTGGCATTTGGTCGTTCCACAAGAGACGCAAGTCCCTTTCAAAATGGATCTGTTGTTTTTTGTCCACTCGTTTCTCATGAGAATGGTTCTGGTTTCTCTTTTGCATCTGATGCAATACATTTTATTTCAAAAAATTTTTTTTCTTTAAAAAAAAAATGGAAGTGACCGATTTGTCATGGAATATTGGAAAAAACGAAAGGAACAACAACGAGTTTTTACCAAGAAGCATTCGTGGGATCATCGTTGGAAAGTCCGGTTCCGGAAAAACAACCTTGCTTCTCAATTTACTGCTCAAACCTGGATGGTTAGATTATAACCACTTGCAGATTTTTGGCAAATCTCTTTTCCAACCCGAGTACAAAATACTGAAAAGCTCTTTCGAGAAAAATTTGCCAAAAGAGATCATCCTCGAATTGTTCAATTTACAAAAAGAAATGGAAAGATTAAACCTAAGCCCTGAATTCGTCATCAACGACCTTTCAAAAATTTGTTCAGATACCGAGGACATGGAGTGTCAATTTTTTGAAAATGCTGACGATGTGCCTGAACCTGAAGATCTCGATTCAACAAAAAACAATTTAATGATCTTTGACGATTTGCAATTGACCAAACAAAACAAGTGCGAAAAATATTACATCCGAGGAAGACACTCCAACGTCGACTGCTTTTACCTTGCTCAAAATTATTTTATGCTACCCCGACAAACCATCCGAGAAAACACCAGTTTTATTTGCCTGTTTCCACAAGACTCAAAAAATGTGGACCACATCTATCGAGACCACGTTTCGAGCGACATGACAAAAGAAAATTTCAAAAAAATTTGCAAAGAATGCTGGGAGAATAAACACGGATTTGTTGTCATCGATTTGTCGTCACCAATTCACGATAAAAAATATCGATGCGGCTTTAACGTCTTTTACCGTCCAAAAGACTCATTAAATGTGGACCTCGTTTCGAGACAACAGAAAAAAGAAGAGTTCAAAGAATTATGCAGATATTACTGGTCTCAACCCCGCAGATTTGCTGCGTTCGATTTGTTAATAAAAGAATACATTGAAAAACATCGACCCGAATTTGACAACTCTTACTGTCCAAAAGAAGTCATTTAAAAAAATTTTTTCACCCATTAAAAAAATGTCAGGCATAATCATCGATGTGGATGGAACATCCAACATAATAACAACAGATTTTTTGGACAAAATCGTTTTTGAAAAAGAAAAAAAATATGAGATGGCTTTTCTCGGTCTTGAGACGTACAACAGCTTTCCAAACATCACCAGCAAAAACAATTCTTTCCGATACAGCATGACCAACGGTGCCAATTGGGAAAACATCACCATTCCAGAAGAAAGCTACGACATCATCGACATCAACAATTATTTGCAAAAGACCGTCTCAAACACAATCAAAAATTATGCGTCTCAAAGCGCAAGTTACGTCACCACAAATAAAATCAGTTACTCACCAGAAAACATCAAAATTGGATCCAATTCAAACACTTTAAAATCAACCATCAAACTTGGATTAAATTATTTGATGGATTTGAACGTGGAAAACAGCATCGCCTCGCTTTTGGGCTTCACAAAAAGACAATTAGACTCCAATTCCAAATACGAGTCCGACGACATTATCAGAATCACAAACGTCAACACGATCAGAATCGTCAACAACGTCATCGGGTCAGCATACATCAATGGCTCGCAATTAAATTGCATTTACTCCTTTTACCCCTCTGTGGGTCCTGGCTTTAAAATCATCGAGAGACCCACCCATTTGGTTTACCTCCCTGTCAAAGTCCCTGAAATTTCCACGATGATCACACGCATCGTCGATCAAAACGGAAATTTAATCGACTTTCGCGGCGAGGACATCACGATCCGTTATCACATTCGAGAAGTGAAATAAATTTTTTTTTCAGGCATTTTTAAAATGAGCAAATATGTCAGTGTCAAATTAAATGTGTCTCCGGGACAAATCGAAAAAATAAAAAAATCAATGCTGGAAGGAAAACCCGTAAACATCAGATTTTCAAGAGACGATTTTAACGGAAACGACGTTTTACTTGTGACTGAAAGTCAACATCAAAAAATTGTGGACGCCCTCCATCGCGGAGTTGGAGTCACCATTAAAATGAGCTAAACTCAAGTGGAACACAACACAAAAGTAAGAGGAGAATTTATTGGTGCTCTTTTACCCATGCTGGGAATGCTTGCTGCTCGAGCCGCTCCAGTGGTTGCCAATGGCTTATTGGGAGGAGTTGCCTCTTCGCTTGGATCCACTGTGATCGACAAAATTGTTGGAAATGGCGTTTTTTACGTCAAAAAAAATGGAAACGGCATGAAAATGAGCACCCACAGAGGAGAAGGATTATTTTTAACACCGTGGGTTAAAGGAAGCTCAATCAGAGATGGCTTTTACGTCAAAAACGGAAACAGTTATCAACCCATCAATGGCGGCGCACTTTTCGGACCAAACTCCCCATTATCAAAAATCATCCCTTTTTTAAATTTCATTTGATTTTTTTTTTTTTTTCTTGGCGTAATAAAATGAACGGAAAAACGAGAATCTTGAAAAATGAGGACGGAAAAATCAGAAGCATAAAAACACTTGACCCCATTGAATATTTAAGGAGCAAAGGAGTTGGATGGCACGAAATTGAAATTTACAAATCAATTCTCAAACAAAAACAAGAAGAAAAACAAGAACAAAAACAAGAACAAATAAAAAAAGAAATTTTTCGCACAAAATTTAAACACCTTTGCAAAAATTAATTTTTTTTCATGATGTTTTATCACGTCATGAAAAAACGTTTTCCCGACACCCCAAACATTTTAACACCCCAAAATCATCAAAACATTTTCACACCCTCCTCACACCTCTCCCCTCACATCCAAAATCATCAAAACATTTTCACACCCCTCAATTATCAAAAAAAAAAAAACAAAACGGAGATCAAAACATTTTCACACCCCTCAATTATCAAAAAAAAACAAAATGGAGATCAAAAATGAAAATGAGCCAGAACTCCCCTTTTATAGTAGTTAAAATGAAATTTAAAAAATTAATATATATTTACATTTATTTTAACTCTGAACATGAGTGAAACAAATTATACTTGAAACCTAATTTTTTGGTTTCCAAATTTCTACAGTTATTTTAATTATCTGTGTCATAGTTAACATTAGATGTGTCTTCAGCCTGTTTTTTTTTTTTCATTTGCGCTTTTAAGAGTGTCTAGAACAAATTACATTTGGTGTACATTTCATTGATTACATGCAATGTCTGTGAAATATTTTACACGCCAATAGCTAAGTATTATGCTCTAAACAATTTTTAATTTTTTTTTTTTTTTGCAAACATGAAGACCACTCTTAATGTTATAGAAATAGGAGAAAAGAGTGCTCTCCTTTTTACCATTGCAAAACCATTTTATCGATGACTAATTCAGAGTCCCTTAAGAAGCTCTAAAAATCTTATTAAGAGAAAGACAGGATTTCAGAGAAGGGTCTCTAAAAACAACAGTACTAACTTTCTGTTCCAAGAACTCGCATTTTGTATAAAAGCCTTCTTCTGGGTTACTTCATATTTTTTTGCCATTTGACACTTTACTTGCTGCATTTACTGGTGGATAGTAAAAGTTTAATGCAGCTTTATCTTTAATTAAACTTTTAAAATTCTGTTTATTTCTATCAACCATCCAATTGACAAAAAACTTTAATCAATCTCTTTAGTCTTAACATATTCAACAATTGCATACATTTTAGTGTAGTAAAATCAAAACTGCATCAGCTGAAATTTAGTAATCAATGTTAATAGACATGTAGTCATAACACTCACCATTCTTTAACTTTTTTATAACCAAATAAAAATATTACAAATTAATATCGCAACTAAACTTATCAAAGTAAAATTTTTAAATATTTATTTATTGATGGAGTAACAACATTCACAAATTCTAAACAAAAAAAATCACTCAAAGCACCACCAAAAGAAAGTGTAATATTAAAGTTGTATAAGTAATAAATTACGTTCTTTTGTAAACTATAGAAATATTAAATTGACTTGAAAAAAATATTTTAAAAGTTAAGATAAATGCAATTGTGGTGAAGCAACAAATCCTTGTTTAAATGGAAGTAGAAGATACATTGTCAGCAAACTAGCAACAGGAAAAGTTCGTCTAATTCCAGAAAGTTTGGTCACAAAATATATTGAAAGTGAAATTGAACTAACTGGATCTGAAAAAAATAGTTCAGCATCTTCAAATTCTTCAAATACAACTTAAGCATTAATGGTTTCAGCAAAGGTAGAATTGTGCAAAATATTCTTTACAATTCCTAACTTACTTTCAATCTGAAAGCAATTGTCTTCAACGGATGTGGAGATAAAATACCCATGGTATTGTTTGAACTAGAAATAAGAACAATAATCAACAGGTATAGGACCATCTAAATGAATTCTCTTCAACATTGGCTCATTTTTATTGGAAGTGCTCTCATTGATGTTGCAGTGCCCTTCATTAATTCGGCGTACAATTTGACCAGTTGGACTTTGAGGCTTATGAACTAATTTTTTTAATCTCCCAAGATAACTTTCATATTGAAACGCAAATACCTTATCAAGAACACCATAATGTTTAGCATCACTGGGCAAATGTATTAAAGAGTGAATATTATATACAAGTTGATTTTCACCATACAACTTATAAATGTAACCACAAAATATTTTAAGAGTTGTTCAGCATAGGCCATAATTTTTGACAATAAATTTGGGTTCAGCAATATCCTTATGGCAACAGATAAACCAAGGAAGTTTGAATATATTGTGTCTTTTAAAATAGTTTTTAAGAAAACAGGCCCAGTGTACAATAAAAACTTATTGTACACTGGGCCTGTTTTAACGTCTTAATTCAGTAGCTTTCCATTTTTTATATTTTGAAAGAGATCGTGGTTTTCTTGAAAACTCTCTGAGGATGTGTTTATGCATAATTGCTAAGTTGTTAGATATCATAGATAACTGTAACTGAGATAGCTTACAATCCCCACGTGGTCCATAAATCCATTGAAATAAAAGCCTGTGCATCACATCTAAACACACAAGGTGCATATATTCCAAAGAAAATTCTGTAATCATACCACAACCTACCTGCTCAAAAGGCGAAGAACCTACATGATGGTCAGAATAATGGCGCTCAGTAAAGGTTAGGTTTGTAATTGGTGGTGCTTCTAAATTGGACAGTGTCACTTTGTTACACCATTTGCCACGCTGCATGCATCTCTCACATGAGTTATAAGCAGAGTGAGGCCTAATACATTTAATAAAAGCCCTTGCTGGTGCATCACATATTATGGCATCAATCTTCACTATGTAAGTTTTACAGTTAAAGAGAAAACCATGTTGCTTTAAACTCTTCATTTCTAAAACAAAATCATTCAGATATTTATCAAGAGGTGTAGGTTTTTTTTGTACTACTGTAAATTGCAATGGGAAAAGGTCCACTTAATAGACACTATTTCAGTGAACAATGAATTGGCCAAAGAGAAATTGAATTGCTATTGAACAGCGGTATACCATCAATACTATTATGAATATGCAAAAGGTCAACTATAGAATCAGGTTGATTTAATTTAAAAATAATACGCAGCCAATACTGCACCCCAAAGTTAAAATATTCTCCAGCAGCAATATGCTTAATATCTACAGTTCGCTGAGTGCTTAAAAGAGTTCTTGAGTCATCAGAAAGATTGGAGTGATGGACTCAATATGTGCAATAAACTTTTTAAAGTTGAATGTGATATACGGTAAGTTATTGCCCAACCTCGCAACTTGTTTTTCAGTGTACAGCCATTGCAGTTATAGTTATCATTGGCATCATCACTTTTTTTTTTTCCATCAATTTCATCAGTTTTCCAATCGTCCCAACTTTAATCAAAATCAACACTAGATTTATTATCAATACTATCAGAAAACTTTTCTGAAAACTTGCTTTGAGAACTTAACCTATCAAAATTAGATATAGGTTCAATTTGCATTTCATGAACATTTGCATTCTGATCAATTTTTTTTCTTGATTTACTAAAATTTATATCGTTCACAGTTCTATCTAACATGGAAATACTAGCACAATTCTCATTTTTCATACATAGCTCTGTTACTATTATTGAAACCTTTGAATTAATTCTTCTTCGTTTTGTTCTATCTGAACACAACTTGAAATCATCATTAGATGTTGCCATTATAATGTTTAACTTTACTTAATATTTAACTGTTGTTTAAAAAAATATAACATAAATAAAAAACAAAAGAACACCCCACAAATATTTTAAAAACAAAAGCATTTAAAAGACACTATGCTGTCAAAATACATATGGGAACTGAAAGATTTAAAAAGTTAATGATTTTATATTGAACTGGTCCATTCTTAAAAGAGCACCTGTATATAATGACATTTCCAAAAGATTTGAAATAACGACACATGCAAAACCAAGAATGTTTATTAAATAAAAAATTGGAATTAATATCTAAATGTAGATAAGAAAAAAAGTTTCTTTTGAAAAACAACAAACCTATAAAATAATAATAGTTCCATTCAAAATGTAAAAATACAGAAGCTAACACTTCTAATGAATTTTTTTTGTAATGGCTTACAATAGTGTCAACATATTCCAAATGTTTGACAAATTACAGTAGTTGAGACATCTATGACATGTCTTAACTACTGGATATATATATATATATATATATATATGTATGTATATAGGGTGTCCCAGAAATGCACGGAAATTTTTTTTTTTTTAAATAGTTGATGTCTCACCCTCTGAAAGGTGTCTCTTGGGTACAATAATTAAATTGGTGAAGTTACAGCTCATTTGAACAAGTTTGAGAGGTCCCCCAAGGGCTTTTAAAATTTTACTATCGAGTTAATTCAAAATCCATATTAATAATCTTAAACAATATGCACAAAATGAGTGAAATAAAGCTAGAAATGCAAACTAGTTTAATTATCTCACTGCTGACATTAATTAGAGTTTAAAATATTATTAGCAATTACCTACAGAATGATAATCTTAATTAGAGAATGCAAAAAATGTATATTTTTGACCAGTCAACTCGCTATTTTTAACAAAAGTTTAGAAACAAATTTTACTTTTACTTATTTTTATTTGCTGCAGTGCTATTGTCACATGACCAAGTGGCCATTTTTTTTTCTTTTATTTTTAGTAAACACAATTTGCTCATGTTTTATTGTATATAAATTGGTGAAAAAAACAAGAAATACAGCAACAATTTGTAAGTTTGTTAATTATTGTACTAATAATATAACAATTATGTAATCATTTTTTAGTTGTATTCTCCAAATATTTCTAAAATATATTAAAATATTTAAATACAATATTAAACTACTTATACTTAATAACACTTATATAAAAAAATAATACAAGTACCAATGACAGTCATTGGTACTTGTATTATTTTTTTAGGGTATGTCTAAATCTACAGTAACCAGAAGCAATAACAACATATGGCTTATCGGCTTTCCAAAAGAAACCATCTCAGGTGCTCGCCTCCCTTCAGGCCAAGATGTCATGAAAAATTTTGTATTCTATCACCGTGTACAGAAGCTAAACATTAATAAAGCTGCACAACAAGTGCACGAGCAACTGCTCCCATTTTGGGTAAAATCAAGACTGCCTGTACAACAAAAACATCACATATTACAGAAAATTAAAGATCTGTATGTTGACCAAGTTCGTTTGATGAAGCATCGTAAGAGAAATAACTCTACTGATCAAATGAACCAAAAAGAATACACAAATAAGTTGAGTCAACTTTTTGACATCAGCTATGCCAACTCTGAACAGTTAATAAAAACTGATGAAGACAGACAGTTTTTGAAATTACAACAACAATCAAGAACGGGATCGATTGGGTCTGTGGACAAAAAACTTATGGTTAAAGAAAAACGAGTTGCTAAATGTCAAAAACAATTTATCAGAGATGTTGATAATGCAGCAAAAGATGCTGTATCAAAAATTGTTTACCGTGAGCGGAGTGGGTTATCATCAACTGCAGAGTCAGCTGCAGACCAACAACTGGACAGTGCAACACATTCAACAACATCATCCGTTTGCCATGATTCTAATGAAGATGATAAATCTGATGAAGAATTTCTTGTACATTCAGCATGCTCAAGTAAAACAAATTCTACAACACAACGCAGACATCGCAGAGACATTATATCTCCCAAAGTTGCAGCTGTGCTGACTAGGACAAATACCAGCATTAGAAAGTCAACTATGATTCTTGCATCGGCATTCAACGAAGCTGGTGTTCCGATATCAGAGACAATATTTTCCAAGAGTACAATGCATAGACATCGTCAGCGCCGTCATCAACAAGCTGCAGCTCTTAAAAAAGAAAATTATGTTCCCTCAAAATTGGGATGGGAAACTTTTGACCGATGTTACTGGTGTGGTCAACGTAGATCGGTTACCTGTCCTGCTCTCATCACTTGTCGATGGCACTACAAAACTTCTTGGAGTTCCAAAGTTAGCATCTGGATCAGGACGAGTAGCTGCTGATGCAGTTCATGAACATATAAAATCTTGGAAGTGTGAATCAATGGTTATTGGCATGTGCTTTGACACGACAGCTTCCAATACTGGAAAACTCAATGGAGCTTGCGCTCTTCTAGAAAAAGCCACGGGACATAATTTATTATGGATGGCTTGCTGTCATCATATGTTTGAAGAGCTGCTTACCAATGTATTCAATGTTTGTCTTGGACCATCCACTGGACCAGAAATTTTATTTTTCAAAAGGTTTCGTGAAAAATGGACAGAAATGAATCACACATCAGAAGCCAGATCAACCCCTTTGATAATTGTTTCAGATGCAATTAAAGCATTCATCAAATGTCAACTTGAGATCAGACATTCACGAGATGACTATTTAGAGTTTCTACTTCTTGCTGCACAAATGGTTGGGCTGCAGGTTGATGTAGCCATTCGCAAACCTGGTGCTCTGCACAGGGCACGATGGATGGCAAAAACCATCTACGCATTAAAAATTAAACTATTATTCACCGTAAACAAAACCATTTTTAACTTAACAGCTCAAGAATTACAAGGTGTTCAACGTTTGAATCGATTTATCATTCGTGTTTATCTTCAGTCATGGTTTTCATGCAGGCTCACTGCTGATGTACCTGTGAATGATATTTTGTTGATACAGCGTTTGCATGACTACGACGATGCAGAGTCCAGAGTTGGCAACTCTTGCTCTTTTTTCATCTCTCCTGTCTGACAAAGAAAAGACTGATCTTGTCCGCACAATACAAGCAGATCGAGGCCCACATCTGATGAAAACACTACCACAAAGTTTTGACAATTTGCGTGCGTCTAAAACATTTTTTGAAACATCCAATATTGATGCCAGTTTTCTTGATGTACCTGTTGAAAACTGGTCAGATACTCCTTCTTTCCAAGTTGCATCAGTGTTTGTAAGGAATCTGGTTAGCATCAATGACTCTGCAGAACGGGGAGTAGCCTTGGTACATCATTTCAATGAAACCATCACCAAAGACGAAGGGCAGAAACAATTTTTGCTTCAAGTAGTTGAACAGCATAGGAAAAACTTTGCAGAATATAATCGTGAACTGCTAGCTAAAATTTGAATTATTTGCATAACCTACATAAATGCTTATTAATTAATATTCAAGCGAACTGAAATTCAATAAAATCTTGTTTTTCAATCATTTTTGAAATTAAAAAATAAAAGGCATTGCAGATTTATATATTTTTTCACAATTATATATTTTGTTTCATTTGTATAAACAAATCATGAAACATTTATAATCATATCATATAACACTGTATCAAAAGTTGGTAGCGAACAATCAAACGCCAAAATCAGAAACTTTCGACCCCTTGGGGGACCTCTAAACATTGTCCAAATGGGCTAAAATTTGGCAGGTAAACCACTGTTACCATACAGACATATTTAATGGGGTGAGACATCAATATTTTAAAACTTCATATTTTTGGGACACCCTAATATATACATATACATATACATATACATATATATATATATATATATATATATATATATATATATATATATATATATATATATATATATATATATATATATATATATATATATATATATATATATATATATATATATATATATATATATATATATATATATATATATATGACATCATAATCAAATTCTGACAGATGTAAACGTAAATGGTAACATCGTGATCATCATTACAAATTTGTGTTTCATACTTGAATTGATCCTCCATTATTCATTTGTGTTGCATCAGATAATTTGTTGCATATTTCATTAGATGACTATGGTTATCTGATGACACATACAACAGATTATAATCAAATATATTTGATGAAATACGAATGCTTGATTACAAATTGTAAACATGTTTTATCAGATTATCTGACAGATTCTAAAAATAATTTGATTCGTATACAATGATCATTCTAGTGAGTACATAAATTATACTAAAATAGAAAGTATTATAAAAAATTTCCTATAAATAAATTTATATATAAGTACACAAACTAAATTCACAACATTTTAAATTGCTATCAGTCTCTAATCATTGTTTAATAAAAGTGAAATGAAGTTGTTTTTTATTTGCGCCATAATACAATATTGTTTGGGATATCAACACGGGACCCGCATTGAAACCGACACAAAAACCTCACTGAACCCAGGCTGGGCAACCCACACTAGCCCATACATATACGGCGTAGGACCCGAGTGTTGTGGTTTGCTGGGATTGATCAAAAAGAAAATAAGAATTAGATGAGAATCCTTATACATACATCAATTTTTAACATTACAGCGATAATAAAAAAAAACAACAATGTTTACGATCCACAAAATCAGATTTTGCAGAAAAGCTAGGTCTAAAAGACCTAACACCTCAACCACTGTAAATTTAGTTGTAAAAAACAATTTAGTTTAAATGCAGAGGGAATCAACTTACCAACATGTTCACAACCAGGGATGATAACATGGCTTTTTTTTACAAAAAAAAAAAAAAAAAAAAAAAAAAAGTCTTCATTATTCAAAAGTAATTTAAAAGTTTTCTTCCAGGTACAGCTGTATATAATGGTCAAAGTCTGTTTTTGTATGGAATGATCAATGAAATTTTTCTAATCAAAACTACAATAGTAATTAAATACTTTTGTGAGTGTTAGTACTTGTAACTTAACAAGAACTGATATTATTTGACCATAACCTGAGGTTTGCTTAAAACAAATTTGACAAACAAAAACTGATCTCAAACTAGTCACTTTTTTAAGAACCTTACTAGATATCATCTTACTAGATATCATTTGCTGAAGAAGAAAAAAAAGCTTATGTATTAAAGAAAGCTATATACAAAAAAAAAAAAATTTAAAGCTTGTAGAAACTGTTTAAACAATTTAACTAACTAAATGCAAATTTATCAAATACTCACTACTTAAACCTAAAAACAAATTAAAGTAACAATTTATAAGAAAGATAAAAAGACTGTTAAGATCTTTACAACTACTTTGCTTAATTTCAATAATTAATTACCGTATGGTTACCATTTTGAATCATTCTTTGGTTAGATCAGCTCCAGCTGCCTAAAAAAAGTTAGGTTTAGAAACATTTAGTTATTAAAACATAATAGTCACTTCAGCTGCAGAAATTCAAAGCTTAAAGTTATGTAAGAAGAATATTAATTTCTGTAGTGGAATACAGTTTTCATCATTTAACAATTGGTGGCGCTAAAGACAATATCTCATTACCCTATAATATTAAAATATATTTCAAGTTTATTTCATTCATTTAATTCAGCAAAAAATTGATTGTTTTTACTTATTGGTCAATAAATTGATTCTACAAACTGATATAGCACTTCCATTAGCCATCAAATAAGTATTAATTTGAAAGGCAAAGTTTTTCTTATATTTTCAAAATTTTACTATATCTATACTTGTTTTCCATTGTTTCTAGTTTTTAATGACAAGCATCAATAACAGTGTTAATTTATTTTGTCTAAAGTTCAAATATTCAGTAGTATTATCCTAGTAATAATGCAGGCATAAAACAGCAAAAGACATCCAGATTCTGTACAAAAGTTACTGCCTTCTGGGTAGAGATTACTTGCAAAGGAGTATAGACAACATTAATATCAAATTTGACACAATATTTCATAATGTATAGTGAAAAAGATAAAGTACATTCAAAATATTTTTTTAAATGTTATCTAAAATTGTTTACAACTTTCACATGACCAAGTCAACTTTACATAATTCTACAGAGTCAGAAAAAAAGAAAGTTACATTGATTAAGAACAAAAAAAAAAAAAAAAAAAAAAAAAGTTACAGTATTTTATGACACACTTAAAGAGTACTTTTAGGTGTGACATAAAATTTTTAGATCTATCTGATGACAAGTTTACAAGAACCACTAAATAAAAAAGGATGATTTAAAAGCAGCTATTTGAATACAATAAGCAAACAAGTTCATAAAAATGAAAAAAAAGGAACTCTGCACAAAACAAACAACCATTGGGTGAATCTGTTTCACTGTGCAACTTCCAAAATTCCTTTCTAATTAGGTTTTCACCTAATATATTGCAAAAAATTACAATGAAAACAAGTTTTAGTCAGATATCATTCTGAATAAATAATTACAAATTAGTAAAAGTTACCACTAAAAAAGTAAGCCGGAGGCAATTATGTCAGCTTTGGTAAGGTTTGAATAGTCCTTTTTGAAAAATGCAAACAAACATTAAGTTTAATTACAAAAACTCCTAGGCAAACATGTTAGTTTTGGCAAGGTTTTAATACCCCTAACTAAAAATGCTGACACATAAAAGTTAATTACAGAAATAAACCTAGACAAGAGATAGTAATATTACTAACAATACTACCCATTACCAATAACTTAAATAACTAATATTATGCTAGAAAACCTTTGTTCATGAGATAGTAAAATAATAACAAGCTTGTTAATGTAATGTATTAGGTAGCTAGCAACACAAAAAATGCATCCTAATGTCTGAAAGTTTAAATTAAACGTAATTCTTCAAAGCATTACAGTAATTCAGCTTTGAATTACTTGATGAATGTAAATTGTTTTTACCTTAATAACAAGACAGTTTTTGTACAAATCACCTTAATACACAGATACTAGCATTTTCTTAATTTGTAAAACTGTCACATATTTCTTAAGCTGAGGGTCAAAATGAGACATACTTTAACACTAGAAAAACAATGCTTTGAGATAAAAGAATTCTTAGGAAAAAAAAAAACGAAATCTTTAAAATTAACATATCTTTTAACAAAATATTTTCAGTGTGACAAGATATTACAAAAGTTTATGAATAATATACAATTTTCATACTTTTCAGAGTTTATCCAAAATGAAATATGAAGGTTCAGCAGATAGAAAACTACAACTCTAAACTTAAGAACACTTTTAATTGTATTATGTTAAGCATTTTTCTTTTGCATTTATACTAATCCTTCTTCAACAATAACTTGTTAGTTTGTTTCTTCGAATAATTTTGTAAATTTTAGTTGGCAAAGAGTAGTATAATCACTTGGCTTAATTGAAGTTTTTTTACTAACTGCAATACTGCTAGTTAAAGAAAAAAAATGTTTTACAGCATTTTTTCAAAGTATGATGTTACAAAAGTTTTTAAAGAACTACCCATTAATGTATTTCATAAAAGAACTATATCAATATATTAAGGTTTCTTTTTTTTTCCAGTCTTTCCCACACTGAGGCCATAAAGACAAGTAACAAAAAGCAATAGGTTATGATTAATTTAATTATCAAAATGTACATAGAATGTTGATATAGAAATAAAATAATAAAAAAAAGCAGATCATCTTTTTTAAAAAGAGTTAAGACAACAAACCTGTTTGCTAGATTATCTTCATAATTTTTAAGAAAAAATATTATGAAAACTTTCTTAAAAAAACATTTTAAACAATAAATAAGACCATAAGTTTGAGTTATCTATCATATATAATTTTATATTCTTAAATTTTGTAAAAAAAACCCTGTGTTGTGATCAGCATTTTCTGAAAAGTAACAAAAAGATTTTTGATTGAGAAAGTTTTTCTCTATAAAGTAAAGTGCAATTGAAAAAATGTGACAACTAACTTTTGCTCCAGTGACAACTTTTAACCTCATCCTGGACAACATATTGATAATTTTCAGCAAAATCTTCTAAAATTATTCATTTCTTTCGCTTAAGATTTTCTTTGCAGTTTTTTTAAGTATTTACTTTGTGTTTTTGTAATATATGATTTTGTGGTAAAGGTTTCAATGCTACTGCAAAAGAAGTCATTGAATTTATTGAGTGGCAGTATTTGCAACACAAGTGTTGCATAGTCAGTGGTCTGCTATTGCTTGAATACTTTGAACAACTTTTCTTAGCTAATTGCCTATAGACTCTTGTACTAAACATCTTCTTGAATACCTGGACATTGGTCATATTGGTGCAGCATACAGCATTTCTAACCGAACAAACAATTACAGGAATAGAATCCTTACAACTTTTATTCAAAATAATTGCATTCATGAGAAGTTTTGCATTTTGCTGATTTATGTATGTACTTAAAGTGTCCAACAAAAAAAACTAAATAGACATGCAAGTGAACTAAACTAAATTTCTACAACTGATATAGAAAAAAATAAACAAAAAATTTTTATTTGGTGCATTGATTCTTAGATAGAAAAAAAAAAAAGAAAAAAAAGATGAAAATATGAGAATTTTTATTGAAATAACAAAATAGACAAAAAACAAAAAATGTTTTACGGCTTCACCACAAACTAATACTTTGTGGTGAAGCCATAAAACATTTTTCACTCCATAAAACATTTTCCCCTTGTTCGATTGTCCAATTCTGATATTGCTTTGCCCATTGAAGTCTTTTTTTCCGGTTACTTTCAGAAATAATTGGTTTTTTAACGCTTCAGTAAGATTTAAATTTTCCAATAGAATGGATCCTTCAAAAAACCGTCCGTTCGTCAACATCCAGTTTAAAATTTCTCTTTATTTCAGCTGCTGTTATCTTTCTATTCTTTCGAACCTCTCTTATAGTTAATTTGTCCTCTCTGGCAGTTGTTTTACAACTTCTTCCGCTCCCTTCTTTGCGTTTAAAACTTCCTGTCAAATAATACTTGAACAAAAATCTTCGAATTGTAGTGCACCATCGATTCAATTTTTTTCCAATTTCATGGTCAATGTATCCACTTTCAAGCCATGCCACAGTTTGGTCATTTTCAAACTCAGTGAGTTGTTTTCTTATTTTTTTTTGAGTTGTCTGGCGCATTGTTGGACTTGCATGCTTTGATAGGAAAAGCGACAATTGAAGCAAGAAAAATAATTTAGGATTACGTTTTCGCTCACAATAATTTTTTTTTTTTCACAACTTGCCAAAAGTTTGTCCGAAATTTTACATGTCAAGCTCTAATTGACAAAAAATAAAATGAAAAAAACATGTGGTTGTAGTTTACCCAAAGATATTTCTAGAATATTAAAGATACACTATTGAAATGAATTAATTCTTTAAGTTCCCCCCCAAAAAAAAGCAAGTTTAGATAAGTTTTAAAAGTAACTGAAATCTTAACAGCTATTATAAGTCTCCAAAAAACATTTCTCATTTTATTCCTATTAGAGATCTGCTGTAACAATAATAAATGTTAGATTAACTTTTACAGAAGTCATTTTCCTTTTCCTTTTGCATTTCAAAAGGATTGCAACACTTTTTTATTTTTCTCTCAAAATATTTGCAATAGAATTGCTAATGATAACCACATGAAATTCTTATTGAATATATTTTTCTTTCATATTTGCTAACCACATTATTTTCTTAACAAATTTTAATGTTATTTGTTTTACAATTTCATCTCTACAATTGTTAACTCAAGTATATGTTTCTTTAAAGAAAATAGAAATACAAAAAATTAATGTTGATTTGCTTATACTTTACACAAAGGTATCACCAGGACCAATTTCAGAGGGAGGGTGGGGGGACAATTTTAAAAAGCTTAAAACACATTAGTGGCTTTTTCGAAACTTATCTACGGAAGTAAGCATTTAATGACTTGCAATAGTAAAAATGCATTCAAGAGCAACAAAACTATTTAAAACTTAAAACTTAATAAAATACATTTGAAAACTAAAATGTAAGTTAATTCACTCCTTTTATAAAAAGTATTTCAGATATATTTCAACAATTGAACTTCAATAAAACATATAATATTGATAAAACAAAAAGGAAAACACTAACAATAATAAAAAGAATAACAATATAAATAAAAATAACCAAAATAGTAAATCTTATGTAAAAAATATATATATATATATATTGAAATGAAAATAATTATAAAAAAAAGGGTGACAAAAAAATTAGTAACCAAAAAAATGATAGCAAGAATGAATGTAACAATAATGAAAAGAACAAAAATAAAAATAAAAAAAATGATCAAAGCAAAAAATGAAAAGAATTTAAAAATAAACAAGAATGTAAAAAAAAAGAGGAAAAAAATATTAGGAAAAATGTAGCATAAATAAAACAAATAATAACAAAAACATAAATTAAAACAAAATATCAACAAAAAAAAAGAAAAATACAATTATAACAATATTAGCAAGAATAGAACAAAAACTTAACAAAAAATAAAACTATTAAAAATAATAAAAACAAAATTAACAATATAAATAATAATAAATATAACAATAATATAAATAACAACAATGATAATAATAAAAATAATAAAAACGATAAAAGTAATAATAATAACAATAATAGTAATAAAAATAGTAATAATATAAACAAAAACAATAATAATATTGAAAAACAATAATATCAAGAAAAATAACAATCAAAATAATAATAATAACAACAGAACTAAAAATATAATAATAATAATAATAATAATAACAATAATAATAATAATAATAATAATAATAATAATAATAATAATAATAATAATAATAATAATAATAATAATAATAATAATAATAATATTAATAATAATAATAATAATAATAATAATAATAATAATAATAATAACAACAACAACATAAATATATGTTGTTACTTTTATTAAAATATTTCTATTATATGTCTTTATTATTATTAAAACATTTCTAATGGCCTTATTTGCCGTTTATATCAGATCAATAAAAACTGTTGGAAATGTTTACGAGCCATCCTCCTATGGCTGAAAATGGGACTTTTTAGTCGAGTGGACTATATACTTTTAGATATAAATGATTTCTTAAATGTTACAAGCTACTTACATTTTGCCCATTTGTTGCAGACAATTGTAGCTAATCATAAAACTAACATGTAACGACTTGTTGATGAATAGAAAAATACTATGGTTAACTTCATTTTGCCTTTTCTAACATTTTTCAGAATTTTTCCACAGTTGAGGAGGTTATAGTTTTTTTCTAACATGATACAAGCTAATGAAAAATTGCTGTTTTTAAGACAGAAATATCCAGAAAACAGTTCTAGAGAAAATGAGTCACTTGTTGAAAGTTAGTAAAACGTTATGAGTTTTTAAAGTTTTTTTACCATTCAAAAATCTGTGGGGGGACCACCTGAGAGTGTCTGTAAGGCTATAATTTCTCAATCATTGCACTTGGAACTCTTAAATTGCACATTTAACCTATTTACATCCTGTAGCTAATAATATGTAAAAATCAGGAAAATCAGAGATGGTACCCCGCAAAGTTTTTTTGAAATTGGTTGAAATATAATGATCTGACCCTCCACATAAACTGAGATAAACTTGTTTAAAATTTGTAAAAATAAAAGCTACTTTATGCTTGACTTTTTAGAATTTCTCTTTTTAACAAAATCTATACAAACAATAACAGTTAAGTCTAAGTTAAGTCTAGTAAGGAAAAACCTCATTAAGCATGAAGTGATAAGTCAACACCCATAAATGACTCAGATTATCTCCTAAGTTGAATGACCTAATAAGAGATATGGATCTTTCAAAACACTAGACAAAAGCTTTAGGTTCAAAATTACAACAGTGGACTCTCCTAGCAAATTATGTTCATACAAGCGATTCTCAATAAAATGACCTTCATAAAAATCTAATTCCCTTCTTTGACCAGGAAGATGATATTGCTAATTGTATCAGCATATGTGGTTAACTGTCTGCAATAATTATAAATTATAATCCAGATAAGTAGAGGTAGTTTGTTAGTGCCTCAAGAATGTGCTAAATAATGGTTACCATCAGTTGCAGTAGCTTAACCAGTTGCACTGATAGTAACATGAAAACTTGAAAGATCTCTTAAATGCGTTATCAATTGTCAATTTGTGCTGATCCGAAAGTGTTTGCTATACTGTTTGGTCTTCAAGGTAGATTCACTAAATATTGGTTCTTCCTATATGAATGGGAAAGTTGTGCAAAAGAAATGTACTGTATCAAAAGATACTGTTCACAACACTGGCAGATTCATTTTCTACACTCTTATCTGACATTCTTTCCACCAAATTAAGAAACGGTGAGACCTTACAAATTTATTGGAAAAAAAAGTGTATTTTGTGAATGTGTTTTTTTTCTCTTGATGACTTAATGTAAAACAGTGCAGCAGCTCAAATGAGGGTATAAAACCTTAGGCATCATCCCATCCTATCTTTCTGAAACAAAACTACTTCTTTATCATCTCCATTACAAATATTTACTTCTAAGTATAACTAAAGTTATCAAAAAACTTTAAACAAACATTTTTATTAAATTAGATAAATTGGTTGTTGGTTAGTACAAAAGGGTCCACAAACGGAAAAAGTGTTACCTTAATTAACTGAATACAACTTTAATGTAATTGTAACAGTGACATACAATCCAATACACATTAATACACTATCAAATTTTCAAACTTTTTTTAATGAACTTGTTAGAAGTAAACAATCGAAATGCCAATCTACATACAAAGAATAGATATTAAAATCAAGTAAAGTCTGTGTTGAAACATTATTACTATCAAGAGACTATACATGCTTGCTTTATTTTCTGTAATAGTAAAACATTTATGACCTTAGGAAACCTATAAGTGTTACCCAAATGAAATAAAATATTTCGGGTAGTATCACAGTAAATACTCTAAGAAAAAAAAAAAAAAAGATCTTTTATCCAATATCTTCAAATCAGTTTCACTATATCTTGGGGAAAAGAATTGTCCATTTCTTTTAGCTTTTCTCCTGTTCATTTTTGTAGTTTTAACTCATGAAACAAAAGTAAAACCAAAAATCTTACACTTACCCAAAAACCATAAATTTTCAATGGGTCTGACTTTGGGGCACATTTTTAAAGGAATACTAATTTAATATGCTTGGATTGTCTGGTAAAGGTATTGAATTTATGTTATTGAAAGGTGAATTATGTTTTTAAAAAAGCAATAAATAAATGGTATAAGATGCAAACTTAAGTTGACCATGTACTCTACCAAGCATTTTGATTTCGTATTTGCTCTTGGGAATGGGAGTAAATTACTCTAAAAGGACAGAAATGGTAAGCCAATTACTTAAGTAACAAACATAAAATATTTAAGAACAAAACAACAAAGGACCTTACCAGTTATGTTTAGCTATGAAGAAGCATGTAAAACCTTTAAACTATTTTTTAAAAGCAAATTCAATTAGATAATAACTTGAGTAAAAAAATTGTTTGTGCAACTGTTCATTTACAGTTTAGATCTTAAGTTTATAACTGCTTCAAATGTTAACAAAATAACTTGAAAATGTCCATTGGCAAGAAATATCTGTTGGAATTCTTAATCCACCACAATCCAAACAAAAAAAACAGCAAAACAACAACAACAACACCAACAACTATATTTAATGGTAATTAATAATTACAATAAAAAAAATAAAAAACAGCAACACTAATTCAAAGAATTGAAAAATTTTAACAAAAGCAATAAACAATAAAAGCAATAAACAATAAAAGTAATAAACAGGTTTAAAAATGATAAGTGATCAGAGGAATTTCATAACATAACCGCATTAACTTAAAAGCATAACAAAGATAATAAACAACAACAATAACTAAAAATATTACAAAGTAAAATAGAAACCTTAACTAACACCAAAAGCAGAATGTTATGGATCTCATGTCCATAGAATGAATATAAATGCATCCTTCCTGCCTTATATCTCTTGATGATAAAAAATATGCAAAATGAGCATATAACTATGCCTGATGTATAAACTTTATCTCCAATTACTTTTTCGCTCCATAACTGAAATTTGTTGCATGATTACTTCGTTTTTATTGTTCATTTATAAGGAACTTAAAAGTCAAGTATCTTATCAAACTTAGACCAGGTGTCAACAGTTATCATTAGATTCATTGTTAAAATAGAAACTTTACACTTAACTCCATTATGAAATGGTTCAAAGCTAAGATATTCATCAACTCATCATTCATTTCTGATGCCACTAATGCTCACAATAATTATCAGAATTTATAAATATATATATATATATATATATATATATATATATATATATATATATATATATATATATATATATATATATAAATTCTGATAATTATTGTGACAAGCATTCACACAACATTTTTTTGGCACGATATAAAAACTTTATCTGAAATTTAAAAATATATATTATTTGCTTTAAATGAATTCTAAAACTCCACGTTTAAATAATAAAAGTTTGTTTGCATTACATCATGTAAGAATAATTCACAATATATCATAAACAGCGTTTCATTTTCTCTTTTAAAAACAAGTCTTTTAAAAACAAGTCTAAAACCATATAACCGTACAACTTTACAACCATAAATAAATTAGGCCTGCAAAATAAATACCGGTTGCACGACGAATAGGCCTGCAGTAAGAAGGGTGAGGGGGAAAGAGAGGGGAAGAGAGGAGATTAAATTTTTCCATGATAAAACCCCCTCCCCTTTGGTCACGTGAATGATGAAAATTCCAAGTTTTGTGCGGATCCAGCGTCCATAGAATGAAAATCGTACATTCACGTGGGCCCGTTTCCTGGTGTATTATTGGTTAAGGCAAACAATGAGCTTAGAAGTTCGCCTCTGCCACATATGGTATGCCCAAATGAGCTACTTATGGGAAATGCAGTTATGTTAGCAGGCTATAAGTTGATTTTTGTAAGTAAAGTGTGCCATTCAGACACCAACGAATGCAAGAGCAAGTTCATTTTTTGAAAAAAGACATATCAGCTGTACTATAAGTTTTTTTTTTTTTTTTTTCCTGTTGTTTGCTATGTTTCAATATTGTTTTTCTATTCTGTTTATCAGGCAGGGGCAATGTTAATGTTGTTGTTAATGTTAGTTATAATTTCGATTACATTTTGCAAAAACATTAATTATTGTAGTAATTTATTATCTTGGTAATACTTTTAAGTTATTGTATGGAAATTGAGACAAAACCCCGTTTTTGGCTCAATTTCCATACAAAACGTCGAAATTTGGGCCAAATGTGGCCAAATTCGAGGCTTTCACCGACTCCTCTTGGATCCCTTGGCCATACTTTGTTGTATTCTGTCAGGCTGAGCAAAAAAATGCCCAAGGGCATCAACCAATTCAGTGGTAAGTACCGAATTTTGCGACAAATGCACAGAAATGCTTAGAATTTGCTTGTAATGTCAATTCTGTGATTATTTCGTCAAATTGGAGCCTTTCACCGAGATTTCTTGGAGCCTTTGGACATATTCTGTTGTAACCTATCAGGCTGAGCACGAAAATGACAAAGACAATCAACAGAGAGGCTGGCAAGTACCGGATTTGGCGACAAAACCCCGTTTTTGGCTCAATTTCCATACAAAACGTCGAAATTTGGGCCAAATGTGGCCAAATTCGAGGCTTTCACCGACTCCTCCTGGATCCCTTGGCCATATTTTGTTGTATCCTGTCAGGCTGAGCAAAAAAATGCCCAAGGGCATCAAGCAATTCAGTGGTAAGTACTGAATTTTGCGACAAAACCCCGTTTTTGGCTCAATTTCCATACAAAACGTCGAAATTTGGGCCAAATGTGGCCAAATTCGAGGCTTTCACCGACTCCTCTTGGATCCCTTGGCCATATTTTGTTGTATTCTGTCAGGCTGAGCAAAAAAATGCCCAAGGGCATCAACCAATTCAGTGGTAAGTACCGAATTTTGCGACAAATGCACAGAAATGCTTAGAATTTGCTTGTAATGTCAATTCTGTGATTATTTCGTCAAATTGGAGCCTTTCACCGAGATTTCTTGGAGCCTTTGGACATATTCTGTTGTAACCTATCAGGCTGAGCACGAAAATGACAAAGACAATCAACAGAGAGGCTGGCAAGTACCGGATTTGGCGACAAAACCCCGTTTTTGGCTCAATTTCCATACAAAACGTCGAAATTTGGGCCAAATGTGGCCAAATTCGAGGCTTTCACCGACTCCTCTTGGATCCCTTGGCCATACTTTGTTGTATTCTGTCAGGCTGAGCAAAAAAATGCCCAAGGGCATCAACCAATTCAGTGGTAAGTACCGAATTTTGCGACAAATGCACAGAAATGCTTAGAATTTGCTTGTAATGTCAATTCTGTGATTATTTCGTCAAATTGGAGCCTTTCACCGAGATTTCTTGGAGCCTTTGGACATATTCTGTTGTAACCTATCAGGCTGAGCACGAAAATGACAAAGACAATCAACAGAGAGGCTGGCAAGTACCGGATTTGGCGACAAAACCCCGTTTTTGGCTCAATTTCCATACAAAACGTCGAAATTTGGGCCAAATGTGGCCAAATTCGAGGCTTTCACCGACTCCTCCTGGATCCCTTGGCCATATTTTGTTGTATCCTGTCAGGCTGAGCAAAAAAATGCCCAAGGGCATCAAGCAATTCAGTGGTAAGTACTGAATTTTGCGACAAAACCCCGTTTTTGGCTCAATTTCCATACAAAACGTCGAAATTTGGGCCAAATGTGGCCAAATTCGAGGCTTTCACCGACTCCTCTTGGATCCCTTGGCCATATTTTGTTGTATTCTGTCAGGCTGAGCAAAAAAATGCCCAAGGGCATCAACCAATTCAGTGGTAAGTACCGAATTTTGCGACAAATGCACAGAAATGCTTAGAATTAGCTTGTAATGTCAATTCTGTGATTATTTCGTCAAATTGGAGCCTTTCACCGAGATTTCTTGGAGCCTTTGGACATATTCTGTTGTAACCTATCAGGCTGAGCACGAAAATGACAAAGACAATCAACAGAGAGGCTGGCAAGTACCGGATTTGGCGACAAAACCCCGTTTTTGGCTCAATTTCCATACAAAACGTCGAAATTTGGGCCAAATGTGGCCAAATTCGAGGCTTTCACCGACTCCTCTTGGATCCCTTGGCCATACTTTGTTGTATTCTGTCAGGCTGAGCAAAAAAATGCCCAAGGGCATCAACCAATTCAGTGGTAAGTACCGAATTTTGCGACAAATGCACAGAAATGCTTAGAATTTGCTTGTAATGTCAATTCTGTGATTATTTCGTCAAATTGGAGCCTTTCACCGAGATTTCTTGGAGCCTTTGGACATATTCTGTTGTAACCTATCAGGCTGAGCACGAAAATGACAAAGACAATCAACAGAGAGGCTGGCAAGTACCGGATTTGGCGACAAAACCCCGTTTTTGGCTCAATTTCCATACAAAACGTCGAAATTTGGGCCAAATGTGGCCAAATTCGAGGCTTTCACCGACTCCTCCTGGATCCCTTGGCCATATTTTGTTGTATCCTGTCAGGCTGAGCAAAAAAATGCCCAAGGGCATCAAGCAATTCAGTGGTAAGTACTGAATTTTGCGACAAAACCCCGTTTTTGGCTCAATTTCCATACAAAACGTCGAAATTTGGGCCAAATGTGGCCAAATTCGAGGCTTTCACCGACTCCTCTTGGATCCCTTGGCCATATTTTGTTGTATTCTGTCAGGCTGAGCAAAAAAATGCCCAAGGGCATCAACCAATTCAGTGGTAAGTACCGAATTTTGCGACAAATGCACAGAAATGCTTAGAATTTGCTTGTAATGTCAATTCTGTGATTATTTCGTCAAATTGGAGCCTTTCACCGAGATTTCTTGGAGCCTTTGGACATATTCTGTTGTAACCTATCAGGCTGAGCACGAAAATGACAAAGACAATCAACAGAGAGGCTGGCAAGTACCGGATTTGGCGACAAAACCCCGTTTTTGGCTCAATTTCCATACAAAACGTCGAAATTTGGGCCAAATGTGGCCAAATTCGAGGCTTTCACCGACTCCTCTTGGATCCCTTGGCCATACTTTGTTGTATTCTGTCAGGCTGAGCAAAAAAATGCCCAAGGGCATCAACCAATTCAGTGGTAAGTACCGAATTTTGCGACAAATGCACAGAAATGCTTAGAATTTGCTTGTAATGTCAATTCTGTGATTATTTCGTCAAATTGGAGCCTTTCACCGAGATTTCTTGGAGCCTTTGGACATATTCTGTTGTAACCTATCAGGCTGAGCACGAAAATGACAAAGACAATCAACAGAGAGGCTGGCAAGTACCGGATTTGGCGACAAAACCCCGTTTTTGGCTCAATTTCCATACAAAACGTCGAAATTTGGGCCAAATGTGGCCAAATTCGAGGCTTTCACCGACTCCTCCTGGATCCCTTGGCCATATTTTGTTGCATCCTGTCAGGCTGAGCAAAAAAATGCCCAAGGGCATCAAGCAATTCAGTGGTAAGTACTGAATTTTGCGACAAAACCCCGTTTTTGGCTCAATTTCCATACAAAACGTCGAAATTTGGGCCAAATGTGGCCAAATTCGAGGCTTTCACCGACTCCTCTTGGATCCCTTGGCCATACTTTGTTGTATTCTGTCAGGCTGAGCAAAAAAATGCCCAAGGGCATCAACCAATTCAGTGGTAAGTACCGAATTTTGCGACAAATGCACAGAAATGCTTAGAATTTGCTTGTAATGTCAATTCTGTGATTATTTCGTCAAATTGGAGCCTTTCACCGAGATTTCTTGGAGCCTTTGGACATATTCTGTTGTAACCTATCAGGCTGAGCACGAAAATGACAAAGACAATCAACAGAGAGGCTGGCAAGTACCGGATTTGGCGACAAAACCCCGTTTTTGGCTCAATTTCCATACAAAACGTCGAAATTTGGGCCAAATGTGGCCAAATTCGAGGCTTTCACCGACTCCTCCTGGATCCCTTGGCCATATTTTGTTGTATCCTGTCAGGCTGAGCAAAAAAATGCCCAAGGGCATCAAGCAATTCAGTGGTAAGTACTGAATTTTGCGACAAAACCCCGTTTTTGGCTCAATTTCCATACAAAACGTCGAAATTTGGGCCAAATGTGGCCAAATTCGAGGCTTTCACCGACTCCTCTTGGATCCCTTGGCCATATTTTGTTGTATTCTGTCAGGCTGAGCAAAAAAATGCCCAAGGGCATCAACCAATTCAGTGGTAAGTACCGAATTTTGCGACAAATGCACAGAAATGCTTAGAATTAGCTTGTAATGTCAATTCTGTGATTATTTCGTCAAATTGGAGCCTTTCACCGAGATTTCTTGGAGCCTTTGGACATATTCTGTTGTAACCTATCAGGCTGAGCACGAAAATGACAAAGACAATCAACAGAGAGGCTGGCAAGTACCGGATTTGGCGACAAAACCCCGTTTTTGGCTCAATTTCCATACAAAACGTCGAAATTTGGGCCAAATGTGGCCAAATTCGAGGCTTTCACCGACTCCTCTTGGATCCCTTGGCCATACTTTGTTGTATTCTGTCAGGCTGAGCAAAAAAATGCCCAAGGGCATCAACCAATTCAGTGGTAAGTACCGAATTTTGCGACAAATGCACAGAAATGCTTAGAATTTGCTTGTAATGTCAATTCTGTGATTATTTCGTCAAATTGGAGCCTTTCACCGAGATTTCTTGGAGCCTTTGGACATATTCTGTTGTAACCTATCAGGCTGAGCACGAAAATGACAAAGACAATCAACAGAGAGGCTGGCAAGTACCGGATTTGGCGACAAAACCCCGTTTTTGGCTCAATTTCCATACAAAACGTCGAAATTTGGGCCAAATGTGGCCAAATTCGAAGCTTTCACCGACTCCTCCTGGATCCCTTGGCCATATTTTGTTGTATCCTGTCAGGCTGAGCAAAAAAATGCCCAAGGGCATCAAGCAATTCAGTGGTAAGTACTGAATTTTGCGACAAAACCCCGTTTTTGGCTCAATTTCCATACAAAACGTCGAAATTTGGGCCAAATGTGGCCAAATTCGAGGCTTTCACCGACTCCTCTTGGATCCCTTGGCCATATTTTGTTGTATTCTGTCAGGCTGAGCAAAAAAATGCCCAAGGGCATCAACCAATTCAGTGGTAAGTACCGAATTTTGCGACAAATGCACAGAAATGCTTAGAATTTGCTTGTAATGTCAATTCTGTGATTATTTCGTCAAATTGGAGCCTTTCACCGAGATTTCTTGGAGCCTTTGGACATATTCTGTTGTAACCTATCAGGCTGAGCACGAAAATGACAAAGACAATCAACAGAGAGGCTGGCAAGTACCGAATTTGGCGACAAAACCCCGTTTTTGGCTCAATTTCCATACAAAACGTCGAAATTTGGGCCAAATGTGGCCAAATTCGAGGCTTTCACCGACTCCTCTTGGATCCCTTGGCCATACTTTGTTGTATTCTGTCAGGCTGAGCAAAAAAATGCCCAAGGGCATCAACCAATTCAGTGGTAAGTACCGAATTTTGCGACAAATGCACAGAAATGCTTAGAATTTGCTTGTAATGTCAATTCTGTGATTATTTTGTCAAATTGGAGCCTTTCACCGAGATTTCTTGGAGCCTTTGGACATATTCTGTTGTAACCTATCAGGCTGAGCACGAAAATGACAAAGACAATCAACAGAGAGGCTGGCAAGTACCGGATTTGGCGACAAAACCCCGTTTTTGGCTCAATTTCCATACAAAACGTCGAAATTTGGGCCAAATGTGGCCAAATTCGAGGCTTTCACCGACTCCTCCTGGATCCCTTGGCCATATTTTGTTGTATCCTGTCAGGCTGAGCAAAAAAATGCCCAAGGGCATCAAGCAATTCAGTGGTAAGTACTGAATTTTGCGACAAAACCCCGTTTTTGGCTCAATTTCCATACAAAACGTCGAAATTTGGGCCAAATGTGGCCAAATTCGAGGCTTTCACCGACTCCTCTTGGATCCCTTGGCCATACTTTGTTGTATTCTGTCAGGCTGAGCAAAAAAATGCCCAAGGGCATCAACCAATTCAGTGGTAAGTACCGAATTTTGCGACAAATGCACAGAAATGCTTAGAATTTGCTTGTAATGTCAATTCTGTGATTATTTCGTCAAATTGGAGCCTTTCACCGAGATTTCTTGGAGCCTTTGGACATATTCTGTTGTAACCTATCAGGCTGAGCACGAAAATGACAAAGACAATCAACAGAGAGGCTGGCAAGTACCGGATTTGGCGACAAAACCCCGTTTTTGGCTCAATTTCCATACAAAACGTCGAAATTTGGGCCAAATGTGGCCAAATTCGAGGCTTTCACCGACTCCTCCTGGATCCCTTGGCCATATTTTGTTGTATCCTGTCAGGCTGAGCAAAAAAATGCCCAAGGGCATCAAGCAATTCAGTGGTAAGTACTGAATTTTGCGACAAAACCCCGTTTTTGGCTCAATTTCCATACAAAACGTCGAAATTTGGGCCAAATGTGGCCAAATTCGAGGCTTTCACCGACTCCTCTTGGATCCCTTGGCCATATTTTGTTGTATTCTGTCAGGCTGAGCAAAAAAATGCCCAAGGGCATCAACCAATTCAGTGGTAAGTACCGAATTTTGCGACAAATGCACAGAAATGCTTAGAATTAGCTTGTAATGTCAATTCTGTGATTATTTCGTCAAATTGGAGCCTTTCACCGAGATTTCTTGGAGCCTTTGGACATATTCTGTTGTAACCTATCAGGCTGAGCACGAAAATGACAAAGACAATCAACAGAGAGGCTGGCAAGTACCGGATTTGGCGACAAAACCCCGTTTTTGGCTCAATTTCCATACAAAACGTCGAAATTTGGGCCAAATGTGGCCAAATTCGAGGCTTTCACCGACTCCTCTTGGATCCCTTGGCCATACTTTGTTGTATTCTGTCAGGCTGAGCAAAAAAATGCCCAAGGGCATCAACCAATTCAGTGGTAAGTACCGAATTTTGCGACAAATGCACAGAAATGCTTAGAATTTGCTTGTAATGTCAATTCTGTGATTATTTCGTCAAATTGGAGCCTTTCACCGAGATTTCTTGGAGCCTTTGGACATATTCTGTTGTAACCTATCAGGCTGAGCACGAAAATGACAAAGACAATCAACAGAGAGGCTGGCAAGTACCGGATTTGGCGACAAAACCCCGTTTTTGGCTCAATTTCCATACAAAACGTCGAAATTTGGGCCAAATGTGGCCAAATTCGAAGCTTTCACCGACTCCTCCTGGATCCCTTGGCCATATTTTGTTGTATCCTGTCAGGCTGAGCAAAAAAATGCCCAAGGGCATCAAGCAATTCAGTGGTAAGTACTGAATTTTGCGACAAAACCCCGTTTTTGGCTCAATTTCCATACAAAACGTCGAAATTTGGGCCAAATGTGGCCAAATTCGAGGCTTTCACCGACTCCTCTTGGATCCCTTGGCCATATTTTGTTGTATTCTGTCAGGCTGAGCAAAAAAATGCCCAAGGGCATCAACCAATTCAGTGGTAAGTACCGAATTTTGCGACAAATGCACAGAAATGCTTAGAATTTGCTTGTAATGTCAATTCTGTGATTATTTCGTCAAATTGGAGCCTTTCACCGAGATTTCTTGGAGCCTTTGGACATATTCTGTTGTAACCTATCAGGCTGAGCACGAAAATGACAAAGACAATCAACAGAGAGGCTGGCAAGTACCGGATTTGGCGACAAAACCCCGTTTTTGGCTCAATTTCCATACAAAACGTCGAAATTTGGGCCAAATGTGGCCAAATTCGAGGCTTTCACCGACTCCTCTTGGATCCCTTGGCCATACTTTGTTGTATTCTGTCAGGCTGAGCAAAAAAATGCCCAAGGGCATCAACCAATTCAGTGGTAAGTACCGAATTTTGCGACAAATGCACAGAAATGCTTAGAATTTGCTTGTAATGTCAATTCTGTGATTATTTCGTCAAATTGGAGCCTTTCACCGAGATTTCTTGGAGCCTTTGGACATATTCTGTTGTAACCTATCAGGCTGAGCACGAAAATGACAAAGACAATCAACAGAGAGGCTGGCAAGTACCGGATTTGGCGACAAAACCCCGTTTTTGGCTCAATTT